>NW_016157968.1:66873-106042 GCF_001687245.7 Rhagoletis zephyria
AATTTTCATCGAAATCGGCAAAGTAATATATTTTTGTAAGAGGACTGTAGGTCGCTTATGTTGATTGGATAATTTTTTCATGAGATATTGACGTATAGGTCCGAAATGTACCAAAAACACGTTTTTCGAAAAAATTACGAAAACGCTTGTTTGAAAAGAAAATTGGCTTGGAATATATTTTTTTTTCTTAAGCGATTACCACAAAACTTGTAGAACAGTGTTATATTTGATGCTGGTCTTCAATTTCTCGTCATCCATTGTCCATAACCGTACAATATTTAGGACGCATTGACTAGTTGAACCTTCAAAACCAGCTTACCCTTACGTAGTTATCAATTAGTTATCGACACTGCTTTTATTTCGATTAGGAAAAGTTAATTTTAAAACATCGAAGAAAATGCGGGACAAAGGCAGGACACTTGTAAAAAATCAGTACATTTTGGGGGTTTTCTGTTTTGAAAAACAACGCAGGACAGACCTTTAAATAACAGTACGGTCCTGCAAAAAACAGAACGGATGGTCACCGTACCTATAGAGCGGTACGCAAGCGATCTGGTGCAAAATTGGCGATTACCAACCGCTAGCGAATTGCCTAATAATCGGTAAAGCATGGAATATTTAGCGTATGGCCGTTTCTTGTCACTAGTAGAACTGAAGGGTAGTCATTTGTCCATGCATACATATTTCTGTCAATTTGATGCTTCACAGCCAAGTGATAATCAAGTTTTTGTTGCTTTGCTGTACAAATTGCTTTTTAACTGTCTGGTTGCTTTCGAAATTTCACAGCAAACCGACAGCCAAAGAATCTGCTTTTTTACCTTCCTTTTATTAGCTCGGGATGTAACTATGTAATATTGATGCGCCTAAAAGATGCAGCGATTTCTATTCTCAAGTTACATACCTGATGACAGTACGGACGGCAATTATAATAGGGAGGTTTTAGTTTTTTAAACTATATTGTTATTCCGTATTACTGTTGCTTTGCTTTCGATATCATACATGCCGAAGTCAAAGCACTGCAAAAGCAAATTAAATGATAAAATTATAGCATTTTGAAATCATGCTTTAGACACTTTTTGTAAAGCGTTCAATTCTCTACAAAAATACTCCAAGACCTTCACAGTATCCCTGTAGTCAAATGAACTAGTTGTAAACTACCTCATAACTAGTATGAACCGCATGCCCAACTAGTCAGCCAACTATCTTTTTCCCATGCAACCAACGGGTATTTTTTACATGGGGATGTCCTACGAGAAGGCAATTGTCAGATTTCGGTCAGAAATATACCAATCTCATACTAGTTGACAATAGACAGAAAAATACTAGTCCAATTATGAACCAAACCCACTACTTTGGGAGTGAAAGAATAAAATGAATTCATTAATAATATAAAATCAAAAATAATTTAAAATGATAAAAAAATAACAAAATAATGACGTAATTAAAATTAGTGAATTAATTTAAATTTTCTTAAGTAAAACTCGTAAGTTTACGAGGCTTTTACGGAAACGCCCCCTTTGTGAAAAGGTGCGTAAACTGACTGTTTGACAGATAAACCAGGATTTTGTGAAGCAATTTTTGTTTCGCTGCATTTTCCATAACATTCCGCCGTCTTGTCTCTATTACTATTGCCTAAAATAAAATTAAAAATGCCGAAAATTAGCAGAAAACTCATGTTAGTACTGTTAGTGGATGAAATTCATTGTTTTTATTCACATTTTATTATTTTCCATTTTTTTTCAATACTATAAAATACATTTTAGTATATAATTTTCCGCTCCTCGGCAATACTGGGGCTCGTAAATAGAGCTCTATACAAATTTTGACATTTCTTTACGAGGTTTACGAGGCTTTTACGAGTTTAAGGGAAGACCCCTATTATTTAATAGGTCTAGTATAATTGAGTACGTACTCTATTTAATGGTTTACAATATACCCACATAAAAGTTATAACATTTTGTTTAGTCAAATAAAACAGGGCATGAATAAATCGTTTTGTACTTTGTCTTTGCTGACTAGTTTGGGATTTCACTGCAGGGATAACGTATCGCCCTACAAAAAAAGTCTCAAGTCATTTTTCGATAAGTCAACTCGGTCAAAAGTTATTCCAGGTCAAAGTCGAAAGAATGGTGAATTCGTGGAGCGCTCAATTCTCTTCAAAAATACTCCAAGACCTTTGCAGTACAACGTATCGTTCGTTAAATATAAAAATCAGAATTAAAAAAAAAAAACAATTTGTCCTGTGTTATTATTATGGGAAATCGAAAAGTGCGATGCGGAAATTCTTAATATTAGTATTAAGCGCTCATATTTTCTGAGACTTACTTTGGCGTCTAAAGGAAACTTTTGAGCATGATTCCGAGGAAAGAAGATATAAAAAAATTTTCTGAATCACCCTAGTACACCTCCATATGCATATACATATACATAATGCATATACTTCTATATATGAGACTTACATATCTATCGAAAGTATTTTCAATAACATCAATATCCAACTCGGTTTTCAAGGCGTGAAATGCTTCATCCGTGAGAAAGCTGCCTTTCAACAGCACTGGTTCGCTTTCTCGTTTTTCTTTGCCTGGCAGTAAACTTGCCGCATTTGGTATGAGACTGGGACGAGTACTTGGATTGAGAGAATCCGGCCCAAGTGCAGCCACCTGTGTTTCTGGATCTTCGCTAAGATGGAAGGTAGTTGTTGTTGTAGCTGTAAATACTCGGGTAAATATTATTTTCACGAATGTGTTTCTAGTAGTTACTAACCCGCCGTGGGCTTTATCTTTTTTCGTTTCTTGCCACGTCGTATGTCCTCATCGTCTATATGCTGTTCATTGATACAAGTTTGTACATTTTTAATTTCCACCCCTTCCATTTCTTTAGTGCTATCAGTGACTGGGGCATTACCTAGGGAAGTGTTGGGGCGCTGATCCTCGAACCGTTGCTGCTTATTTTTTCTTTCCTCATTAGCGCCAGCGCTCTTGGGCTTAATACCACTAGTATCTGTGATACTTTGTGACATATCCGACGATGGTTTCCAGTATAGAGTCTCTTGAGAGTGTGTGCGTCGTAAATCCAAAATGATTTTTTTCCGTTTGATTATTTCATTTTTACCCAACTCGGGGGTTATGCAGCGTCGATTGTTTATGAAGGAACTGGTGCTGTTACGTGTGTGCACACTTGTAACGGTTGGCGTTGGGGTGAGAGGACGCGAGTCTGTGTCAGTGTACCGTCGGACAAGATCCTCGGGTATGTTATCGTGCTCATTAATTGGTGATACAACGTTTTTGTCTTTCAGAAGATTTACACTTTTTCCATCCACTGTCTAAAATGTTTAGTTTGCATTAAAAATATCTAATTGTGTAAATTTTTCCATTACCAGTGAAGATTTCATTTGACTTATTATATCTTTTAGGCCAGATGGTGCAGGATGGTTGCAAAGTACCGAACAACCTTTAGAAAAGGGATTGTACAGACCTCCAAATGGCCGCAATGATAAAGCCATTGGCATCGCCTCAAATCTGATAGGTAACTCGTCTGTCGATTTCTTTCGCTTAGTGAAATATGTAAGTATAAATAAGTATGAAAGTACACAATCATTGTATGTATATTTGTACGTATGCATGTAGGTATGTATGTGAATATTATACACATATATGCACTTTGAAAAGCGACGGTAAAATAAAGTTTACCTTCTTTTTTAATATGAAATCTTTTTTCTTGGCTGGTACCAAGCCGGTTCTACTGGTTGTATTCATTGTTGACTATAGTTACAAACTAAATTGTTTATTTCAACTTTGATAATGAACGCTATTTATTCTATTGACTTTTTGGTTACCAAGTAAACCTAAACGTATGCACTCAATAAGCAGTGATATGTTTATGTGCACTGAGAAAAACCATATCCTCTTTGTTTCAAAATAAAACAAATATGATTTGGAACCAAACGAACTTTTGTTTACGTTAAACATTTCACAAATGCTTTTTTTTGTAATTAATAGCGTTTTCTTCATCCATGAAATTGTTGCCTCAATATAAGGCAACATCATGTAAATGTTCCCCTGCGCCTCGTAGAAAGGCTGAGTTTTGCGTATGGCAAATATATCATCTACATATTTGTTTATGTAAATATTATTAACATAGATCTAAGGGCATACATATAAAATACATAAACAAAAATGTATCATCTACATTGCCAAAAACAGGGTTATCTTTGCAGATTATTCATTTGTATGTGATTTCGTTCTGCACTTCACAGATGCTTTTTCGCAATTAAGAAAAATCATATGCCAAGTCTAAATAGCATTCGAACCCGAACCCTCCTGAAAACTAGCAAATTGTAGCAAGAACCCCTGCGCACTCAGCTCCAGCCACAACAAGTAAGTGTGTTTTCAAATGTTTGCTTTGAGTCAATGCCACATCACGAGATTGGTGCATTTGTACAGATTTATACATTTTCATAGTTATAGGGTTTTATTGAGCTGATCTGATTTTAAAAAAATTCTAAACAACGACACTCTGTGATCGATCAAACGGACTTGTGCTTTAAGTTTGTTTTAAAAATACTTAGACTCAAAAATTTCCAATCGCTAATCTGAAGAAACCAAAAATTACTCTGTTTGAAAAAAATCTTGTAACTTTTTTCTCAGTGTATATCCCCTTTGATATGCGCCTAGTTACACCGTGTAATTAGCAGTTTTGTATTTGCTAGTAATTTTTTTCAAACAGAGTAATATAAATAAATTTATATAATTAGACATTTTTATGTATATTTTTTTAAGTTTACTTAGTTTTTGTGAACTTTGTGTAAGCTTTGAAACTTTTATTTAGGTGGTTTCTGATATATGTACATCGACCTATACTTTAAATGAAACATATTAACAATCAATAAATAAAGTGAAGTTGCCACTGCATCATTTTGAATTTTGCGGCTATTATTTTGGCCGCAACTACGTACGTGACACACACAACCATTTAAACCAGAGGTGGGCAGCTTCGACAGAGAATTTTTGTAGTGTGCGAGAAATTGATGTCAATGTGTGCGTGCAAACAAGTCGTGCGGTTGAATGAAGCTTTCGCTGCCTTCTAAAGCAGAGCGTGTGTGTATACGCGAATATGCACGCCGGGCAGGCGCCGACCACTTAAATACAAATTCCTAACTGTGTTGCAAACGTAATAGAATACCTAAAAGCTGTATTGAATCTCAAACTTATTAATCAAAGTTTTTTATAAATATTTCGAATAGCACATTAATTAGTTAATTAGTATCACAGAAATACTCAATATGCATAAGAGATACAAATTAGTTTTAATAATAATGGTTTTAGAAGACGAAGGAGTAACAGAAACTTTAGGTTCATTCCTTATTTTTTTGGACTAAAATCTGAAAAGTGTCAAAATGCCAGAGCGTAAGCAAAATGCGCTCTCTAAAAGAGAATAACAGGAAAAGTAAAGGAACGCAAAAAACCAAATTTTTAGTCCACAAAATGGCAACAACAATACTAACGTCAAATAAGAATGAAAATGTATCTACAAAACACATTCACACAAGCACAAGCACAATAAACACTTACTATATCAATTAGTTTTTGCCTCCTTCCAATTTCAATTCACTTTTTTTACTTTTAAGATTATTATCACTTTTTGCGTATTCTTAATTTCCGTTAATTCAAATTCAGTTGTGTTTGACACTTTTCAGGATTTCGCCAGAAAAAATTCTTCTGACTAAATCTGGCTACTTTGGACTGATGAGAGTCACTCTCACTGAGTGTCGCTCTCTAATTTTTGCTCTCATTTCCGAGTTAAGGAACGCATTTTGGACTACATCTGACTACTTCGGACTTTTTCTGACTATTTCTGGGAGATAAGGAACGCTCCTTTTATGTTCCTATTTTAAAGCACAGTTTGCCTCAAAAAGTAAATTAGTGCTATTTACAAATTAAATGAAGTATTTTTTTATTTACAAAATGGTATGCGTGCTTAGTTAATTACAGTATTTAAAGAAAGGCCCTATACTATACTTGTTAAAACCAGCTCAGAACTAACCATATTTGATCTATCCCGGATGCCTCTATTTGAACTATCTAGGAACTGTTACTATATGAACTGTCTCAGAACCATCTAAGCCAGAGTCAGCTCAGAACAAGTTCAAAAGTTCTGCAGAGGGCGACAATTGTCACTTCGTAGAACATCGCCACGTTAAAAAGCATTGAGTTGGGATAGATGAAGAATCAGTACCGTCCCTTTTTAGGCTAGCTCAGCGCAAGTTCGGAACCAGTTTGGTTTGCTGCAGGGTATCGTTGAATTATTTTAATATCTATTGCAAAATTTTATACAGAAAAGACTAAAAAGTAGAAAATAAATAATATTAAAACAAACTGTTTAATATACAACGCTTTTATAAATGGACTAAAAAGTAGAAAATAATAATTCTCAGTCCCATAGAATTTGTTGTGATAGCTTTTGATTTTGAAATTTTAGCAAAAGTCATTATAAACCATTTATGAGATTGAAAATGAAAAGCGTGGGGCGCATGTACTAGGCCAGAATTGATATGAAGGGTAATATATGTATGTATGTGGATATATAAATAACGACCGCTTAAAATTGATCTCAAATTTGTACTTTCTCTGTAGAAATTTTAGGTCTATGTTATGTAGTTTGACTATTGTCAATTAAATCTAATATTTTGTATTGCATGCGCCCCACGCTTTTCATTTTCAATCTCATAAGTTGTTTATAATGAGTTTTGCTAAAATTTCAAAATCAAAAGTTATCAAAACAAATTCTATGGGACTAAGAATTATTCTTTTCTACTTTTTACTCTATTTATAAAACCGTTGTATGTTAAACGGTTTTTTTTTTATTTTATTATTTTATTAATATTTGGCGCTACAATCAGAAACAGAAAATTTTACCAATGGCCTCTCTGTTTTGTATGTTACGCCAGTTTTTCGTACCAAGTATATAAAAGTTATTCTGCACTCGGATTCATAGGCGCCCTTTCTTTTCTCTACCGATCATGGGTGCCAAGGCGAAAGATTCTTATGTCTGTTCAACCGCAGTTCCTAGGGTAACTATAGAGCATATCGTCACCTGAGTCGAAGATCTACATATCTCGTCAGCCAGTTCAAAAACGCCCTATCTCAGAAACCTTTCAAGAACGCCCTATTTCAGAATTTGACTAAAGGACGCTCAGTTCAGAATTTGATTGAAAAACGCCCTATCTCAAAATTTGGTTGATGAACGCCCTATCTCAGCTGCCGAAATTCTGAAATAGGGTATCCTTTAATCAAAGTCTGAAGTAGGGCGTTCCTGAAAAGTTTTCTGAGATAAGGCGTTTTCGAACTGGATTCCGCGGTAGGTCGATCTTCCACTCAAGTGACGATATGCTCTACCGTTTCTCTTGCAACTGTTAAGTTACAGCTATGACAAGAAGTATTGTGCTCCAGTTTTAGTCTTGCGGCATTGGTTCCCAGGGCCTAATGACATGTGTAAACGGCAGTTAATAAAGACAAATCCTCCTGTTCAGTTTAATGAGAAATGGAACAGGTAGTCCACAGACACAAAGAGCCATAGAGTCACAAAGGATAGTAGGTATTTCCACCTACTGTTCGTCACCATTTTCCAGGCCCTTGCTATAGCTCAGAGGCAAAAGAACTTCTTCAGACATTGAGATGCTGTTACCCCAGCCTAAATCCATGTGAAAGGAGATCATTTTATTGCAAAAACTAATTCTTGTTAACATATAAAGTATTAGGATGCATTGCAAAACGTCAAAATACAAAGCATAAGTCTCTTTTATTTCTAAACCTCAGTATATTATAATGCCATATGTGCGACTTTTTCTTCTAGCGCGGATCGAAACTAAGTATGTAAGGCTGTATAACAGTTTTAAGGTTGTATAACAGTATCTAATACCATGTCCCCACCAAAAAGTTAACCATCTCAAATCGAACTTAACCACATCACTAACTATTGCTGTCCACACTGCGGTTTGAGGTTTATAAAACAGTACAAATGTAAAGAACAGTGTTCGGACCTCCAAAAATCGATTCAGGACTAAATTACTGCAAAAATCAGAGCAAAAACAAATAATCCGTACTAGATTGAATTTTTTATTTTTGTTTCTGACATTAATTGTTTGACTAAAATATTTTCTATTCATGCAAAATAAGAACGCGGGGCAATGTAAGGATAATATGTTACATATTTAGGTAATTTTTAGCATTTTCTATATAGTATAGTATAGTATCTAACACTTAATTTTTTAAAAAGCAAACCTTCTCTACTTTATATAAATTTCATTCTACATATATTTTTTAACAAGTTAAGTAAAGTTCTGCATCCGCCAATTTGTACAGCCATACATCAAAAAATAACGAAGTTACTTTATTGACGCATTGCTATGAAAGAGTTACTTTTTAACAGTGAGATTTGGCTAACTTTCAATTTTTTTACTGAAACCGGTGGTGAACACTCAAAAAACGGCCCCAAAAGGGGCATAACATGAATGAAAAAAACGGAATAGATTGGAAGTCAAGCGGAGTAGAGGAGTAGATTTCAAATTTTTTCAAAAACCGGAGTAAATGTAATCTGATCTTAGTTGAGTCCAAACACTAGTAGGGAACGAATTCTTTACATTTTAACGCTAATGACCCACAGATGGCGGGAAAACACAGGGTTGTATCAGACTTTCGACGTGGTTTCGAGTTGGTTAGCTTTTAACCTGCTCAGTGAAATGGTTAAGTGCTGTCATTTTTATATGGCGAAACTACGCTAAATCAAGTGGGTTATCGGGATAACCAACTCAACAGCCATAACTACGTGGTTAGCTCCGGTGGGGACATGGTATAAGGTTGCTTCTGAAAAAGTTACAAAATTTTTCATATAAAAGTTATGTTCAATAATTTAAGCAATTATATTGCATTGGAAATTCTCAATATATACTCCAATTATTCAAATAGTAAGCGTATTTTTGTAATTAACTAGCAGACCCGGCGAACATCGTCTCGCCCAAAATTTATTTTTTTATTGAAACATTTGGACCACCGTTTTCGCCAGCAATTCACGTTCACGTTTGGTTTTGTGGTCGACAGAAGGCATATCCTCCATTGTCGTCTAAAATAATCTGACGAAGACGTTATACCGGGAAGAAGACCTTACGGCTCGATGGTGAATCGTCCTTGAATCTGTATAGTATAGTTGGTGGCAATTTCCAAACTGGTGAGTATCATTGGTTCACATTCTATTTAGTCACCGTAAAGCAAGGACCGCAATGGTTCTGACGGTAATTTGACTTTCATCCCTGGTGCCTCCGAATTGACGATTTTTAGCAATAACTCGGCTCCAGCGCCACCTTGCACATCTTTTTTTGCAATAATATTACCCCTATCGTTACGAATACATGTATATCTCGAATATGAGTCAAATCGGATCACAAATACGATTTTGAGTAATAACTCGACCTCAACGTCTCCTGGCGTTTTAAGTTGTGAACTTAAACTATACAGGAACCTACTCAAATACGTAAAATAATGTCGGTAAAACAGTTTCGGTCATTTAGGAGGAGTTCACCCACCAGAATAAGTCTTACATTCTGACACTCTTCGGCATTTTTTCCCATACAAAAAAAAAACTATCACGCACTCGTTAAACGGAGAAAATGCGTAACAGGATCAGCGAAAAAGTTCTCAAAAACCAACTTATAGTCATTTAAAACTTGCACTTTCTGATACTGACATTGAGTGAACTACAAAACTGCATACTCAAAATTTGGTGCCATTTGATGCAAAATCAACTATATTTCTATAAAAAAATAACAAAAAAATTTATTATTAAAAGAAAAAAAACATTGTATTTTGAGTGTATGTATTTACAGATAGGTAAAAGTTTCAATACGTTTTGAAAGTGCCACGCCCCCTTTTCCAGTAGCCCCGAAATCTCTATACCGATTTCCAGGACACTACCACAAATACTTGCAGAGATTTACGGTATGAAAAATTCGATATGTATTGGTGATGCCATGCTTCCTTAGTATATCGAAAGTCTGCAGTAGATGTCCAAAATTTAAAAAAAATCGGTACAGCCGTTCGCGAGATCACCTCTTTATATAATTAGTTTAGGTAACACAGGGCAACACCGATTTTTATGCGGCAAATGTCAAAGCTATTTTTGATATACTTTTTTTGTTATGATTACGAATCCGTAAGTATAAAGTTTCCATCAGCTCCAGATTTTGAAAAAAATTTCAAAAAAATGCGTTTTTTTCGTTATTTGAGAAGCTCTAGCAAGGAAGCAAAAAGTGATAGAACCTTCCTTCTTCTTCTTCTTCTTAATTGGCACTGTAACCGCCTAAGCAATTTTGGGACACTCGGGACCCATCATGGGGGAATTTCTATTGATCACCGTCTCCTACAGTCCTCGACTAATTGAGATCTAACAGAGGTAGAAGAGAGAATGGCCGCTTGGCTATCCGAGAATATATTCAGATATGTAAATATTTGGGAAAAAATTTTACGTAATTTTTATGTCAAGAGATTTCGCACTAAATTTAAAAGGTTGCAAAACAAAAAGAGCAAAAATATGAAAAACAATATGCATTTATTGTAAAATATTCTAAGCTGTACGCAATAAATATGCAAAAAACAGGTATTTTTGCAAAACATGCAAAAATATGCACTAACGTTTGAATGCCATTCTAAAGGAAATTTCATGATTCGTAAAGATCACTCAACCATTACCATTTTTCCTATTCATAACGAACTCAGAATTCATAAAATCTGGAAAAGCATTCGTAAGCCTTAATTAAGAAAAAATTTGATCAATTTATTAATAAATTCTAAAACTACAGCTCTAGCTTTTGAATTTCTTTAAACTATCAATGAGTCTTAGAAAGAGGACTGTAACAAAATATGTTGATAATTGTTTTTTGTTTTAAATTAATAAAAATTACATATTTTAGTACAGTACACTATTCCGATTATCACCACTGCTAGCCACCGCTGTTTAAAAAAAAAAGATATAGCGAACTTTTCTATAGCCAAATGTAGATATCATTAATAAAAATCGGTGGATAATTTGCGCTTTTTGTAATTAATTATTAAATTTTCTCGAAAACGTGTGATTGTCTATGAACACGTACAAATACATGGCGTATGAGTAACCTTCCTTTCTGGTCATATCATACATATATACGGTGACCATTCATCCCGATTTTGGCGGGACAGTGCCGATTTTAAGAAAATTGTACCGCTGAATATCTTTTAAAAGTCGGGACGTATAAATGTCTCGATTTTTCATATTTGTACCGATTAAGTCCCAATTTTCAATGTTTTCTTTAATAATTTAATAAGAGTTTCCCTGTACTCTGGCCCAAAAATAATTTTTCGTATAAACGTGGCAGCAATGTCGTTATCACAAAGAACATATAATAAAAGGGAGCCATAAACATAGCCAGCATCCTTATTTTCGATGATCTTTGGTTATGTGTTATTCTATCAAACTGGTACTCTCGCTATATTGGAGCCTACCATTCTTCTGTAAATTTTTTTAAAAAGGAAGTTATCAATTCGTCAGAATATTTTTTTATGTATGCTACTGCATATTTTTGGACATTTATATAATCATTATTTTAAACGAAAGGCGGTACCTCGGAGGTGGTCCTGTACTAATTTGGTTTAGGTCCGATCATTGGATCATTAAGAAATTAACGGTTATCTTAAATTTTTATATATTAGAAGTGCAGTCGGTATTGTTTTTTGCTTAAAAATCACTTGTATAATTATTTGCTCATAGATACGAAAAATATAAGTTGTGGATACAATGAAGAAAATATAAATTGGGAAAAGACATTTTAACATTCTTTGGCAATTATTTAATGTTTATTATTTTTTATGAAAAAATAGCTCGTTATCTAACAAAGACCCTGTATGTCAAAGTTTCAAACTTTGCACAAAAATTACCAAAGTTCGACAAAATGTTATCAAAGCTTTGAGCTCTTTAATTAGATTTCTCAAAAACATTCTGAGTATGCAGTTTTGTAGCCCATTCAATTCAAAGAGCAAATTTTAAGTAGCTGGAACTTACCGTAGATTTTTGGTAATTTTTTTTGTGGAAGATGTTGCTCATTTTCTCTATCCAAAGAAATTGTTGAACATACTTTGTTTGGAGGAACATGCGCAAAAAAAATATCCGAAAATCAACGATAAAGCTTTAGTTTCCTCGAAAGCGGTAACATAAAAAACCGGTCGCAACTTTACGTTGCGATGTAAATATTGCAACATATCAACTAAGATGACGGCAATACACCCTGTAATGTAATTTGACGGCACCATAATATTTCTCACGGCAAGAGTGACGGTGTAAAACTATTTATTAACGTTTTTTGGCAACGTCATATTTGTAGCGGTGTATTAGAAAATTCGTTTACAAATCTTTTGACCAAAATAAATGAATTAAATATACATTTCTATGAATTTTGAATAATAAAGTGGAAAGTGCATGGATGGCCGTAGAGGATGAAGTCATAATAAACTTTGTGAAAAGCAATGAATGCCTATACAACATAGTTTAGTTTAGTTTATTTAGTTTTTTTTTAAGCGTAAAGTTACTTTACGTCCATTTAGCTTTACATTAAAGCGGTACCGCTACTAGCGTTAAGAATAGCGTTCAGTATGATACGGTCGTAATATTACGGCACCGCTTTTCGAGGAAACCAAAGCTTAAGCCAAGCTACTTCGATTTTTCACTTTATTGTACAACAATTTAGTGGGCTACAAAATTGCATACTCAAAAATATTCTAGAAAATCTGATTAAAATATTGATCAACATTTGTTAAAATTTGTCGAATTTTTATGAATGTTTTACAAAGTTTGAAATTTTGATGTTTTTTTAGATAGTAAGTTATAGTTTCATAATAAAATAAAAAACATTTTTTAAACAAAGAAAAGTACCCAAATCTGGCTAAAATGCCTTTTCGCTATTTACATTCTCGTCACCGTACATATTTATTGTGTGTATACATTTTTGTCATCATTTTTCAAGTTTTTTCTCTTGTTTTGTTAAAAAAAAAAACTTTTAAAAGATGTTGTCTTTTTATTCTTTAAACAATGTTGTAGGTTCGGCATCGATGCTTTAGAAATGTCCTGATTTTTGGCCGCAGAATTCTGATCACCTTATACATATAGTGTGTTCCATTAGCAGTTCGGTTTACGGGATTTTGTCAGAACTTACACGAAGTCGTTCCTAAAGGCATAAAACCTGTATGTGGGAACACTTTCGAGAGAGTAAAAGCATAAACAGACGGCAGCTTTGATCCGGATCAACTCGTGATTAAGTCCGAGTAAATCCGGATCAACGCTGCCGTCGTTTAAGCTTTAACTAAGCAACTGTTCCTAGTCAAAAATTACAGGATCTAGTCAGTAGTTTTTTTCCTGTAAGTTCATGAAAAGTGTGAAACGATGGGCAGGGTTGCATTTGTAAACAACAACAGAACGAGGAGAAAGCAAAGAACCTTAAACTTGTAAAAAAAAATTTAAGTACACAACGAAATATTTGAATATGTATAGATTTTAATAATTATTTAGTGATATTTTAGCCAAATCAGTGTTGTACCAATGACATGTAAACAAACCGACTGACGTTTTTACAGGAAATAGTGTATTTTGCGTTCCTGTAAACTTCTGCATTTGTTCTCCTTTTACTCTCACTTGAGATAGTAAAATTGTAATTGACAGTTCCACAGGGTTTAGTCCGAAATTCAAGGGTCTACACTTTATTTTAAAACCTAATTTTGTTATTTGCGGTTACTAATTTATTAATAAATTCGGTCTAAAAAATGCACTTTGTTTGTGAATTTCGCGGTGATTTCTTCGCAATTATACTGTGGATGGCGTAGCCGGAGTTATATGGACAATAAATGTTGAATACCTTTGGCAATAGAAAGTTGTTCTGTACAAAAATACTGTTTATCGTGTTTACATATCCGGTGTCAAAATGCTAATTTTAGACCATATTCCAATCGTTCCCCAGGGGTATGTTGAAGGTTTCGAGGGATCAGATGTGACTTTTTACAAAGTGTGAACTGTGATCTTTCTAGTGGGTTAGATCTCCGTCATGTGCTGAAAATCGTACTAACCCAAAGGGCTACATGCCCAAAATCATTGCTACGTGTTCCTATTTAATTAAACTTTGTATGTATATTTATTCATTTCTGCAAAATTTTTAGTATTGATATAAACAGATTATTCCGCATTGTTTACACATTTTCCTATGCGTTTTGGGATTTCTCTCTCGCAATTGCACCAAGATGACGTCACAAAAGTTACGCTCAAAAATCCTCTCTCATGGGCGCAATCTTGTAATCTTTCATTCTTGCTTACATACTATAAAGCCAAGTTGAGATTTTTTGAACGCGCTAATCTCGAGAATTACTAAACGGATTTTGGCAAGTTTTGTTCAGTATAACCTGTATCGATAGGAGTGTTATCTTTAGTATTTAGAAGTTCTATAGCAACAACGGTGGGCAAACGCGGCTCTTTGCTTAGCAACGTGCGGCTCTTTTTACTTTCCCTTTGCTTAGAACCTTTTGGCTGTTTTTACTTTTTAGAATACAAGTTTCTTTGCTGGACATTATTTTCCACTGTGTTTTTTTTTATTTTATTCTTTTTATATAGACATACGCAAATTGAGAGCGGAACATTACCCGCAATTGGAGAATTAAAATGGGCTTTCTGACTTAATGCTCTTTAGCAAGATAATGGAACATTTGCGAAACTTGAATTTGTCTCTACAAAAAGAGAATACAAATGTTTTTGATTTATCGCAAATTATTTTAAGTTTTGAAGCTAAACTATGTCTTTTTGTTCATGATCTCAAAAACATAATATTTCACCATTTTCCATGGCTAGGAAAAAATATTGCACATAATTTAAAAGCAGATTTTGAAAAAATATTGGCCGATTTGAAATTATTTAAATGTACGTTTGCATACTTCAAAACCCCTTTCTTATACTATGTCTCCATTGTGAGATTTAATGAAGATTTAGCCCTCTGACGAGATTTGACGTTAAATCTTTTGAGATTTACCATATAAAATTAAATCTCGAAAGGCAGTAGACTTAAGTTAAATCTTCGGCAAATCTTCAATAATATTGATCAATAAGTACAATTTGTTGGATGTGGCAACCACAAATTCACATGCCATAAGTCAAATGACATTTGTGTTTTCAATATACAGTTGAGGACATTGAAATCTAGCCTATCATAAAAACATGAATTTTCGTATTTTTANCATATCTCGTTGTGGTAATGGAGACGGTTGTGATTTAGCAATTGGATTTATTAAATCTTAATGGATAAATCTCTCAATGGAGACATAGTATTATGTAACATAACTGAGGATGAATTTACAATATCCGAAATACTCCTTTGTACGAAATCGAAAAAGAGTTAAAGTTTTTGGAATTAAAAGAAGATAAAGCACTGGAAATGTAACATAAAGCTTAGCCATTGCTTCCGGCAACAAGGACCAGATTTATAATATCCGCTTTAAAAAACAGCTGCGAGCCGTGCATTTTCCATTCCATTCCTATGAAATTCGTAAAGTCAAAATAGCGTTCACAATTTGTTGCATTTGCGTACCTGATAATTATTGAAAGTTATAAAAACTATCAGCTTTTTGTGTTCGCGTACGCAAAAAAACCCTCAAAGGGGAAACTGAAAGAACAAAGCAAGTAATTCTCAGCAAAAAAACCCGACTTCAATTCTCATATAAAAAAAATATGTATATATATATTTCATGATCCAATGATCGGATCTAAACCAGATGTGGGACCACCTCTGAGACACTACCTTTCCAATGCAAAAAGAATTATCGAAATCGGTTGACGTGGTCCAAAGTTATGCGGTAACATACATACAAAAAAAAAAAAATATTCGGACGAACTGATAACCTCCTCCTTTTTTGTAAGTCGGTTAATAACATTTCATTTTGAGGGAAAGCTGCTAGTTTCTGCTGGAAAAATTCTTTCCAAAGCAATTTGCCAACAAGAAAACAGCTGGTTGGAATTTTCGTGGATCCCTAAATATAGTTTGATGGTTTGGAAGTTAAAATAGTAAAATGCGACTAATGAAACTTGTAAGAAGTAAGTAATTATTCGTTTAGTCAGTGAACTAGAGCTGCAAAACTATCGATGGCACTATCGATGGTATCGATAGTTTCAGTTTGTCACCACTATCGATGAATGGTGGTCACTATCGCGATACTATCGGCAATCTTTTCTCGCCGCTTTTTTAATTCCATTATTGGATGCGAGTTATAATTCCTACTAAAAGAATTCATAATTATTTGTGCGATCGTGTATGTAGGTATATACAAACTATGCTAGACAATTTTTGTATATGAGCAAATAAGCAACATCTTCAACAAAAAAATTTGCAAAAATTAACGGTAAGCCCTGGGTACTCCAAAATTTCCACTTTATACTAAAGTAACTATAGTTAGAAACTCCACATTTTGATGCAACTTCCTCGAATTTTCCAATTTTTATTAAAACGTTTGAAATATGGACTTGCATGGTTTTTGTTGGACAGCGAACTATACTTAAAAAAAAATAATAAACATTAAATAAACAAAACAAGATTAGCTAAAACTTGTTAAAATTTCCCGTCCCTATTTATGTTTTTGCCGATGTATTTATACTTTTTTACATTTTTGGCTTTCTAATGAAATGAAATGAATTGTTTTTGTTGTTTCAATTAACTAACTGTGTCATTATTAATAAATCACACTAAAATTGCGCATAAGGCTAGCCTTCATATTTTTTCTACTAATATTACCATGTTCAATATAATTAGTGCCGTAGTAAGTATCTCATAATTTGTCTTTTAAGATTATGCATCTCTTACCGATAGTATCGATACTATCGAATGGTGAGGCCCAAAACTATCGAAAACATCGAATGGTCCAATTATCGATAGTTTTGCAGCTCTACAGTGAACTGTGTCAGGATAAGACTTCGGGATTTCTTTTCTAACGTTTTCAATTTTATACTTTTGAATGTAAACAAAATTTCTATCAGCTCTCTGTCTAACTTGCAAGTTTCTGCAAATTTTCTGTTCGCGTACTATTTTGGATATTTTTCTCTTGAGAGATGTCATTTCGCCGGAATTTTGCTGTTGGACATTTTTTACTGGTGATTTTAAACGAACGTAACTATTGACTAACCAACATTTAACAGAACTGTTACGAACGGCTTTAGCTGANAACATTTTTTACTGGTGATTTTAAACGAACGTACCTATTGACTAACCAACATTTAACAGAACTGTTACGAACGGCTTTAGCTGACGTGAAACCAAATATTGAAAATTAAGCCCAAGGAATCTTTTTATTTATTTTTGTTTAATATCTATCTTACGTACGTTGGAATAATAATAAAGTTAATGTTTTTCAATTCTAACAATAATTTTATTTAAAAATACAATTTTAGTTTTAAAATTTTATTTAAAAATAAAATTTAGTTTTAGTTAGAATTTACATGTGGCTCTTTTCGGCCTCGGCCTTGCCCACCCCTATTCTATAGAGTTGAGTTATAAGATTATGTTCGTTGAATTACCGAATGTATTATTTTTTGAGTAGGGTTGTGAGGTACCTCACTTGGTGGTGGATGTGGTTTCCGGACTTTTTTAGAGTGGCATTTTTTGTTGTTGACATCAGATTTGTACAGTTCATTCAATTATAAAAAATTAGATGCCCAGTCAAAGAGCTTGGCCTGCAGATGTGCAATAAGGTTATATTCTTTCAAATAGGGTTGCCACCTGTACAAAAAATTATAAGATGTGGGATGTTCGTTGGACTAAACAGTGAGTTATCAAATAAGAGGACTTGGCCTCCAGATGTGCAATAAGGTTTTCATAAATTTAATTTTAAATAACAATAAAAAAATAATAAAAAATAAATCAATTAAAAAAATTGAATAAATAAAGTAATCTAATTTCCGATGACTAAGATTACGCTGACATTAATGAAAGCTTTTTTTGTTTTTTAAATTGTTGGGTTTTTTCTTCCGTTAATTAAATTGTTAAAAAAATAATAAATTGGTACAAATAAAAATAGTAGAAATGAAATAAAGAAATAAAAAATAAATAAATTAAATGTGGGGTCTTTTATTCCTGTAACCTCCTCGTGGTAGGCCCTGGATACTGCAAGTGTGGAGATTTGCAGTCTAATAACAGGTTAAATTTTGAAAGAATTTTCAAAATCCATTTATCAATTTTAGTCACATGCATGAATTTTTTAAAACAATTCAACACAAAATACACCATTTAAATTTTTTTAATCAAAGTCGTATTTTATTAAATAATTATTATTAAATAATTAAAATAATAGCCTTTATTGGTAGATAGGCAACCTACACAAAAACATGTTAATGTTAAAGCTTGTTCAAACACTTTCCGTTTGATACCCATATTGTGATATTAAATAAGCATAAACTGTTTTTAATAAACGTGTTTGTAACTTTTTAGAAAGGTGGCAACCCCACTCCAATTTTTTTTCTCTGCAAACGATATTTGTTTCACTTCAGAAATCGTAGTTTGCTATGGAGCTTTTGAATAACTACTTGATTTTAAACCACCTATTCACGATTTGCTTTTGATATTATATTATTTTGAATCTTTTGAATTGAGGCCTATTGGAATAGTAATTTTAAGAAAATTTCTAATAAAAACAGTTGTCTCGTGCGGCAATGTTTCTTATAGGGATATATTTTGGATCCAAGGTTATAAACGTTGTTAAAGAACTGTTCCCCTATGTCCGCCATCTTCCGCTATTGAAGTCGAAGTTAAAGATTCTTCAAAAGGGTTATCAAGCAGAAATGTTCAACGGATGGTTATGGGAAAAGCCGATGCCCGCATAATTAAAACTCTGTAAGTCTGATTGAAGGACTATGATTTACGAAGGTGCATCTACCCAATTGCTGCCAGCACTGCCGCCGAGCCGCTTTCATTTCGAGTAAATTTTATCAACTTTCTCCTTTGACAGTAAGTAATTGCACTTGCTAGTACTTAATTTTGTATTATTTATGTGTCTTTGAATAAGTACCTACATCTCTTTGTTCAATGAAAGGAATAAATTTTTCGTTTTGTTTAACGATACTTGGATATACATACATGTACATATTTTTAGGTTCCCAAACTTTTATGATAATGGCAACTACACTTAATACATACCTTTCATTTTATGGAACCCCACAACAAATTGTTAAAAATCAAAGGTACTTTAATTTAAATATGAATTAAAACTTTTACTAGAAATATTATACATAAGTACTTTAACTTTTAATGAAGAAGAATGAAATTGTTTCTTTGTTTTATTAGTTATTGCTTCATAGTTGGGTATTATGTCTGAAAGCCGTATGCGCATTTCTTGCATCCGATTTCGGCCTGAATTTGTCTTTTGTATAGGTGTAAGCTGAAAATCCTGTTTCACAAGAAGCAAAGTTAAATCTTTTTAGCTACTTCATGGTATTCCCTCCTAACACTAACACTAACCCAAAACTCGTTCAGAGATACAGATTCAAACGTGTGATTCAATGTCGAAAAACTCTGAAGATCTATGAATGCTTCGTAAATGGATTTTGTACCCAATCGATATCACTGAGACCATCCGAAATATTCTGACGAAAAATTTCGGTAGATTTAGCAGTTATGAAATTTCATATTTCATTTGGTATAAAAGTGGGAAACATTCAATTCTTTTTTCCACATAGGTAATCCAGAAATTTAATTTTATTTTGAAGGATGATAATTTCTTTATAAAAGTTTTATAAGCCGGATACTCGACTAATAATAATAATACTTTGGCGCTTACACGCTAAGTGTTTGGCCGAGCTTCTCCTCCAAATCGTGATGTGCGTACAATTTTGTTCCGCCTTCGAATGGCGAATGGGTTTTATGAGAAGCTTTTTCATGGCAGAAATACACTCGGAGATTTGCCATTGCCTGCCGAGGGACGAACGCTGTTAAGAAAACCCTTTTTTTCGATATTTTGCGATATTGCTTTGACCAGGGCTTGCACCCAGGTATTCGGAGTGGTAGAACGCACCTCTAACCCTCCGACCAATAACACATACCAGTTAGAAAAAACAAGCTGACAGCGCAACGCTCAACGCTATTATGTAGGTATGGCCCTCAGTACGGCAATCATACAAACCACGAGTAAGTACATACTACATATGTATACTCGAAAATAGATAATTGCCTCTCGGTCATGCTGTTTATAGAACTTTTATGCGTGTGAAACTCAAACCGACAGCCGACAGCCGACTACCGACCGCCGTGCTTATTGATACCAAATTTTAAGCGATGGTAAACAAACCAGCTTTGATTTGTAATTATGTATCTGTTAAATATTTTAACAGCAAAAAATTAATCACTTCACGGAACCCTGGTGACATTTCTACGTAACCCTTGGGTTCCGCGGAACCTACTTCAGGAAGCACTGCATTCGGCTGTGCCAAATAAAACGATTTTCCATATGAAAATTGCGTTGTCAGTCACAAAAAAATAGCTGTGGCATACTTTCTTTTTTTTTTATTAAAAACAACCTTGTAGACCATTCAATTTTAGTATATATATTATAAATGAGAGTGCAAAAAAGCTGGGACACACTGTTGATTTTTAGCAATTTTTTTGTTTGTAGGTTTGTTAATTTTTTTCCATATAAACACTTTGTAAGAAAAAAAATATATTATTTCATTAAAATGAAGGTAAAGGGCTGAAATTTTGGAACAAATATTTTTTTGTGATAGACAACGAAATTTTCATATAGGAACGAACGAAAAAAAAACATTCGTTTTATTTGACACAGTCTAATATGTATATGTACATATTAAACAAGACGCATATGGCTCATTCCACGATAATCGATAACGAATGAGACGAAAATAAACTTAAGAATTTGAATGAAATATTTCTAGTAAGTAAGTGTAAATAAATCTAACTTTCACGACTAAACGCCAAAATTTCGAAATGTATCTCAAAATCAGATATTTTTTTACTTTACAAACTCATATGAGAGGTTAATTTTCTTCAAAATTGACAAGACTGATTATCGTATTCTATTATCTTTTTTGCACTGTTTAAACGGTCAATGGAAAGAACAATTCGACAGCATTGTAACAGTGTAATTTTCAAGTTTTTCGGGCAAGTACAAAATATTTTATATATTGAATTTTATAATATTTTAATATCACGCCCGTCACAAGATACACAAAATAGTTATTTTTTGAAAGAAAACACATCTTGGACAGTATAAAAAAGCTGACGAAAGTAACGCTATGACACAGACGAATATGTGCGAAATGATTTTAAGTATTTATATGTTTTCATCAAGGCATAATAAGGTAGAAGCATATGTGTAATACTTCTATATTGGCAGTAAGCTAACTTCTCAATGTGTAAGCATTCCGAAATCAAAGCGAGACAGTCTAGTACCATTTTTGTCAATGTATTGTGTACTTGAGTGCCGTTTTTGTCCGACTTCCAAAAAAGGAGGAGGTTATCAGTTCGTCGGAATAATATAACTTTGGACCACGTCAACCGATAATTCTTTTTGCATCGGAAAGGTAGTGTCTCAGAGGTGGTCCCATACTAATCTGGTTAAGATCCGATCAGCGGATCATGAGATATATATATATATATATATTTTTTTTTATATGGGAGTTGAAGTCGGTTTTTTTTTGCTAAAAATTACTAGTTGTATATGTGTTGTGTACATGTTTATTTAAAAACATATGTGTTCCTTTTCTTTCGTGCGTGTTTATTCCCTGCGGGGAAACCGCGGACTAGTGAATCAAATTTCTAGTTCCGTACTAGGTCTTTATCGCCGAAAAGGAACTAGTCCCATAGGAACTAGATCCCCATCAGTCTAACTAATTTTTTCAGTTTTTTTCACTACAAATCTATATCTAAAGTGACGAATTTAGAAATGGTTCGGAACTATAGAAAAAGGGATGCAGAACGAACTAGATCCTATTTGTGGAATTTAGAACTATTTCGGAACTATCGAATAAGTGATGCAGCGGGGGGCTTGTTTACTTTACATAGATATGTGTTCGGCGGCTTTTTCGTTCAAATACGCTTCTATTCTGTGCTTCGCAGATGCTATTTCATAGTTTGGTAATACAAAACAAAGCTTTGTGTTAACATATTAACATCTTGGGGTCGTATGGAATCTAACCAATAACAGCGAGCACCTCTGCAAAGTCAGCTACAGCAAGGTATGTAAACGTACATTTCAACAAATTTAATTTCAAATTGAAAAAACGTTTCTTTGAAAATAATGTAAAATCGCACACGGAAGAACCGAAAAGATTGAAAAATCATGATACTTTTTTCTTTCGTCTGTCGATTTTAGAACTGGTTCGGAACTATAGAATTTAGGACTAGTTCGGAACTATCGAAAAAGGGATGCAGCGGGGGGTAATTGACACTTCCTAGGACATCGCCATGTTAAATTCGCCAGTTGCTTGCATGCAAAAGAGATTTATCGCGAACCAGTACTGAGTCTAAATGTACTAGAAGCGCCCCAGTTCAGAACTAGAGATTTTCCCCACAGGGTTGATATATCTGTACTGTAGTGTTTTCGGACGGTACTAGCTCTTACTGCTAATATAGGAGTATTACATATATGGGTAGAAGTGATTTCGACATTTCTCTCTTTTGAACTGCGACTAAAATGTCAACTCTTAACCCTATACTATTCAAAATTTTAATTTTTTTAATATAAATTTTCAATTGTGAGCTGTGCAACTGATTTTAAATACATAATAAAATGAAAAGGAATTATGGACGGTATGTTGTTTTTGACAAGAGCCAGGACAACAAACTTGTGCGTTATTTTAAAACTCCGAAGTATCAATGCTTCATTAGGAGACTCTTCACGTGTGCGCGAAGACCATTTTAGTGCCAGTGACTTTATTTGTTGCCCATCGCAGCCGGGTATTTCTAAGCGGACGCGTTTGTTCCCAGGTGCAGGAATTATTATACCGAATATGAAGAGAAAATTTTTCACTCATATACATGGATAGACCAAATTTCAAATGGTGGTCTAACAAAACCTAAACCGGAATTCTTTGTTGACATAAAGAAACTGAAATTAACTTTTAATAAATGTAATGGAAAGGAAATTTCGAATTGCAAAAATTTAATAGCTGAACTATTGAAGTTAAGTTCTGATGTAAATTTAGAATAATCAAACCTTTTTTTAAATGTCTAATATACTCTAGAATTAAGTTTTTGAATAAAATAAATAAATGCTTAAAAACATTGGGTAAAACATAGTAAAAGCAAGAAAATTGCCAAAATGGGTTTATAAATGAGTGTGTTTCACTAAGTGTGTAATTTTGTGTAAGTATGCATTTCCACATTTACATTAAAACGAAAAAGCAATACCTAAAATGAAGCTGATTCTAATGAGATTTTAAAAATTTTCATATCTACAAAAACTTTCATTTCAAAGATATTAGCCCGTAGTTATAGTCAAAATAAAGTCGACTCTAAAATTAAAAGCTGCGTTTTTTGACAGATATCCCATTGAAAGTTATGTCAAAAAGCTGCTTTTAACTTTAGGAGTCGACTTTATTTTGACTATAGCTACGGGCCGTTGAGTTTTATCAAATATGGTAAATGCATAACAAAGGGATAATTTTTTTGTTTACATTTTTTGACACTACAGTCAGCTATGAGAGAGCTTGACTGAATTGTCACTTCTACCTTGTTGAATATGCCTTGGTTTTCATTCTCGAAAAAAAACCGATCATGTTTGTCACGCCCGTCACATGTCAAACCCGTCACAATTTAAATTTTTGTAAATTTTAATAAATTCGGCCGTTACTTATCTGCTGATCTGAAATGTATCATATATCTGTTTGTGATCACCGATGATATAGCTAATTATAAAGATATGTTGCTCGAGCGATGGGAAAACTTAAGCTATGCTGTCACGGATAAAAAGAAACCATTACTTCACTTGTCAGGGAAAAAACAGTAACTCATACGGTTTGACAGGTAACAGCCTCTTTAAAAGTGTAGTACTATAAAAAATAAGGTACTTTACAATGACTCAGACAGACAGTGGGGATGAAGAGTCCGATCAAGGATTATCTCGTCTTTAGGTGGAAGAATCTTTTATGTGTCCGATTTTTTGAGAGATAAAGTTAGTTTAGTTGCCTAATAATATGTATTTGCGTATTCATACCCAACTTGTTACACCCATCACAAAGTCAAGTCATACCCGTCACAGTTGAGTTTCGAGCATATCGAGCCCTAACCGCCAAAATAACGTAAGCGACATTTTTTTCAAAAATTTCTTTTTGATGCAGAAATATTCCTAGAGCATCTAGATGCATTTCTGCATCAAAAATAAAATTTTGAAAAAAATGTCGCTTACGTTATTTTGGCGGTTAGGGCTCGATATATTCTATAATTTCCAATAGAGGTAAGTAACTTTGGCGTAAATGTTGAAAATGTTTATTTAACTATACAACGAACTATTTAAAATCATAGGCAGAAGACATAATTAGCAGAAAAACTCTGATACAAGTAAGTAGTACTCGTCACACACGTCACAGTGACTAAAGTTCATATAACTCATTTGGATTAAATTGTTTTTGATATTTTTTTTCTAGGCATTGTGTATACCTCGTATATTACAGTTTAAGAATTAAGCCTTAAAATGTGAGTGGAAATGTCACATCCGTCACCGTGAAATGAGCCATATGTATATAAATATATGTGGATGCGTTAATATAATTTACTTTTATTCAGATGCAACAACGATATTTGCAAAAAACCATCGTCAATGCAAGCACTGAAAAGAACGACAGACTGAATACAAAGATTAAGCAGCGACAACAAATAGCCAAAAGAAATATTCATTGGGCTTGTAGTTCTCTAATATGCATTGTATGTACAATACTAACAATAGTACAAGAAATTTGCTGAGATTTAAATTAGATGTGAGGGCACCTAATGCATTGGGTTTGTCAGACGCAGCTTGCATTCGGTGGCAAAAATTCAAAGTGAACAGTATAAATAAATATATATGCAAGCATTTGATTTCGCATATTGTTGAAACAATTGCATAACTTTGTAATAAATATCGTTTTTTTAACGATTATGGATGGAAAAAAGAAGAAAGCTCGTCAACGCAATAGACCAAAAAATAAGGGAAATCGTTCAAATAACGAACTGCGCCAAAACGAATTAAAAAATGTACTACCTGAAACTACCAAAAGTGGGGAGTTAAATGTTTGTGTTGAAGAAAATTTAAAAAATGTGGAAGAACAGCGAATAATTATTAAAGAAGCCATTGTTGAAGACCACAATGGTCCAGGATTGACCTCAGCTGAGAGCCAAGTAGCGCCTCCCCAGGCAATGTCTGATCAAAACAATAGCTTGCAGTTATTGCAACAAATGATGCGTACACAACTTTTACAAGAGCGGCAAAACAGTGAGGATAAACCTAGTTCTAGCCAATCTGAGGAGGTTTGCAAGCGGAAATCTCCAGAGGGTTCGAATTTAGATAATAGCAAAGAATGTGGAAACACAACGGATGTAAAATCGGTGACAGCAAAGAAAAGTTCTCCGAACAATAGTTTACCAGAACAGGGTGCTTTCATTACAAATCTACAAAAGAAATTGGAGGCTTCTGTGGCTAACGGTATGTTGTTTACGATTTTCATAAGCTGAATTTATTTAGTAAAAAATGCAATGCCTGCACAATGCTGCTGCGGAACTGTAAAGAAAACCAAAGATCTTTAGCGAATGAAGTTAAAAATTTAAAAGGTATAGTAATTAGAGATGGGCACGGGCTTGGCTATCGGCACAGAGCCCGATAAATTATATAGGCCGAAAAAGAATATGTGGAAACGCGATGTCGCACGTTTAATAATATATAGAATTATTTCAAAATTTCAGTTTTGTGGGACAGACAATACAATAGTTCATACAATTGGTATACAAAAAGACAGACGGAAAACACATATCTTCGCCATTTTTAAGAAGTATAGTCATCTGTTAGGCTAAACATATTCTCCTTATCAAGCTTATTAATTGTATGTTGAAACCTCCAAAAACTTAAATTTTGAATTACATCTCTATATGAGCCATTCTTTTTTAAGTTGGACGAATTTCGTAAAAAAAAATATTTCATGTCTCCGATTCGAAAAAGTTGTGGAGCAAATGTTGTTAACGAGCGTTATTCTGCCGAAATCCGCAAAAAATCTGCGTTTTGCAAACTTTGGTCCTACAATTGTCACGCCCATTTTTAGGGGTTTTTCGCCTTAAAAAAAAATCTTCCCATACAAACATTATATCTGGATAGGTATTCTATCAGAATCCGCAATAAAATTTTACTTTTTGCAAAAACCCGATGTTTAACATCTTACCAAATATATCTTAACATAAGTTTTCGAAAAAAATTACAAAAAATTGTTCATTCGCAGAAAATAAACCATCTCGTCATAAAGAAAAATATTTTAAAAATAGTTCTTGAAAAACGCCATTTTTTTAACCACCTATAGAGAATTAAACAAGAATTACGATGGTATAATTTTAAATCCCTAATTTACTGGTCTTCACTATGCAAATCAACTTCAAAAAGTTCAACTGTTAATAGCTAAGTTAGCTTTAGGACAATCGTGACCATCTTATATATATGTATAAGAGCTTAGCTTTCAAATGACGTTAAGATGAAGTCTCTACGATGAGCAGAACCCGAGATATAACGATTTGAAGAAGCACATGATTAGTCAGAATCACGAAAAAGCGAAAAAAAATTCCTCGAATACGTGTTAGCTTATTTCATATATAGAACCCATACAAAAATGTTTGAGCCAATCGAAAGTGCGATACCAAATTTGGTGTCCGATATGAAAAGAATGTCTCATATTATAATAATTATTAATATTAATATTATATTATAATACATATTAATATATATTAATATTATATTAATAATTATTAAACGTGCGATGTGCAGATTGAATATTTTAGCAACCACTCCGAGTCCTAAATTGACCAGTTTTGTAGATTCACCAACGGGCAAATGATTTAAAAATGTTGCAAGTGTAATATATTGATCATTACTCTAACCTCTGCAACTAGTATGCGCCTACTTTCTTTATCTGGTAAAATACTTAAGAAAAGACGTAGAAAATCTTTTGGTTTTGCAAAAAAATTTAAATTTTGAAGTCTAGCAAAGCAGAAAAAACAATGGCGCGTATTCATAGTCCAGCAACTAAGTCGAAACTAACAAAGTTGCAACTTAAATTTAAGTACCAACTTAAAATTTACCTCTATTCACAGTCGCATTTCAGACTTCTACTAAGTAGTTTCGACTTAGTTTACGGTATAGCAAAACGAGTGTGAAAATGTATCGAATTTTCTTTACGATATTTTGGAAAAATTACATTTTTATTAAATAACTAGTCAATGCCCGCTTACTTCGCTGCGCCTAATAAGAGCTTTTGGTTGGCCAATGCAAAAGAGCGTTTAAAAACAAAATTAGTCTGTAAAGTCAAAATTTTTGATTTAAGTTGAAACCACTAAGGTGCAGTATCCTCCTCACACATAGGCCAATAATAGTAACGCTGTGATTCCATATGGAATACCTATCCCTTTTGGTGTCATGAGCTTTACCAATGGTCTCATTTCCACCTGTGAGATCTCTGCCAAGCATCCGTAATCTTTTTGTATGATCTTGCAACTACAACATTGGTGCGATGCGTATGCCAATAAAAGTTCTTATAGGGAAACTCAAGAGCACAGAAGTGAGTTTTCTGTTATAGGAGGGCCAAGAATCCTCGCTGTCCTATAGGATGAAAAGTTTTCCGGTACATTGCTAAATGAGTCGTGTGATCTNGATCGATCTTTGTAAATTTTAATTGGAGATTATTCAATATTATCAAAATCACCCTCTACCAACTTAATTTTTACATATTTCGTCTGTTTTCCCTTAATTTGATAAAATACTTCCTCCTAGTTACGACTTAGTTGCAGCTGCAGCCGAAACTAAATTTTAAGTTGGTACTTAGCCAGAAAAGTCGAAACTAAGGCGACTATGAATAGCTTTAGTTGTGACTAGTTTCGACTTAGTTGAGTACTAAATATGACTATGAATATCTGCCAATACCTCTAAAACTAAAACATACCGCTAGCTTAGAGTGAAAAGTTGCTAAGTCCACTTTTTATGAAAACTCATATTTTGATACAGGAGGCCGGAAAAAATTTAAAATGCATTGTTTCGAAATGGATAAAGGTACTTGTTTTATTTATTCTCGTTTATATTCAGTGAACGGAAAATTTTCTAAATCCAAAAGAAGCACCGAAAATCCGATAAGGCGAAAATAGTACGAAATCTTTTAATAAAGATCGAATCCCTCTGATTCGTATGGAGTATTTCTTTGCTTTAAATAGGCAAAATGTAGAATTCAAAGCTTTGCGAAATACTTGAAGAAAATGGCTATAAGAAGTTTTTTCCTCTTCTGTAAAATTTGCAGAATGGGATTTAGCAACTTTTCATTCTAAGCTAGCGATATATGTAAATACATAGGACGTATTACATTAGACCGTATCACGATGTATAGGTCGAAAAAGTGGGATTTTTTCCAAGCGAAGTTGAAGACCCACTATGAGTATTTCAGGAGTGTAAAATTAGTTTTCCGTAAAATTGGATTTGGGAGATGGGATAAGTAATAAATACCCAAATGGTAAATACCCGGTAAAATGGGCAAATTGGGTAAATATCCGGGTATTTACCCAAAAGTTGGGTATAAAATATGTCATATAAAATTTAGTGAACAAATACCTAGTTCTGCAAAAGTTTATGAATTTTATAATAAACTAGCCTTTAACCGCGGGTTTCGCCCCACGTCAGAAGGAATTAAAGTGGTCATGTGACTTGTAGTTTTGAAGTTATGGCTGATAAAAAATTCCAAGCCTATGTTAGGTGCTACGCCCCCTTTTTCAAACTCATTTATATATACCTTACTACAAGCACCTACCATAGATATGTTTGCAAACCAAATTTCAAGTTTATGTGACTTACGGTTCCGAAGTTACAGCTGATAAAATAGTTCACGCCTATGGGAGGTGCCACGCCCCCTTTTCCAATACCGCCCATTTTTTCCCCATGATTATGGAATTAATTTTATTTATCTCGACAGCAAGTTCCAATGCTGTACCACAAATATTTCGAGAGATATACAATATGAAAATATTAGTTAGTAAAGGAGGTGCCACACCCTCTTTTCCAGCACTGCCTATTTTTCTCTTTGCCTGTGACCTTCCTGGGGTAAAAGCAAATAAGTGTGCAAAGTTTCGTACGATTCTGTGCCGCGGTTCAGAAGTTATAAACAAACCGACATTCACATTTATATTTATAGATTTAAACTTAAAACAAAAACCATATTATACAAACATACTTATTTTTGCAACAATACATCATATTACACGAGCGAAATCAAAATCTAGTCACAGACGCTAAATTTTTTATTGTTATTTTCACTCCGAAAATAATTGAAAGGAGAATGATGTGGAAGATGCTTCGTCAAAAATTAGCGGAATTTATGGTTTCATCCTCAGCTAAGGTTGCCAGATTGGATTTTTCACCTTGGGATTCATGGGTCTTCGATCAAATCTCGGGGCTCAGGGTTTGTGGCAAATTCTCGGGGTTTGGCAAAAACTCTCAGTTTTTTTTTTCTTTAGTTACTTTTGTGCCTTTAGCCCAGGATAGTCAAGCTTCGTCAAATGTTTTCCGATAGACTGTGACCTTGAGTTAAAGTTTTGTTAAGAAATGTCAGTAAAACCAACAAAAATGAAGAATAGTAATTCCATTTTTCAATCTCGGGGTCTGGGTATCTGAAAAGGTTGTTACCCTATCCTCTGTCGGTGCAATTTTTTGGGAAGTATTCTCCCGTCGTATTCTTTATTGAAGAGATTCCTAAAAGAGATGGGCACGTGAGTAATTTTGGTTCACGTTCACGCACGCTCACGTTGATGGTTTTTTAAATCACGCACACTCACGTCCTTCTATATTTTTTTCAATCACCTTCACGCACGCTCACGACGCCTATTTTTTCAATTACGCACGCTCACGCACGGTTTCTCACGGACATTTTTTTGAAATTTAAACTTTATTTATATAAATAGTATTTCATATAAATAGCCTTTTATCACACAATTATTATTACAAAAGCTTGGCCAAACGCCTAGCAAGGGCTGAAGGCACTATTATTATTTTAACAAATTTCGGATATACATACATACTTATGTATCTATTACAAGTACAAAAAACAATTGGTATCAATATTTATTCAACGTATGTAATATTAAAACTACATTAGCTGATATTTTTGTTTAAAAATAAAATTTTGTCGAGGTTTTCACCAAGCAGCACAGTGGTTCGGATAGCAGATCTAGCTGGACGAAAGTCAATTTTTTTTTGTTTTTAAAATGCTTAATGGTACTTGGAATACATTCCTGACAATACATTCAAATAGAAATTGCATTTATTAAAGCATTAACATATGAATACAAACAAAAAAAGGTAAGTCAACACCGCCTATTTGAGAACTCTATTTTAAAAGCTGAAATTTAACTTAAAAGATTGCTAATTGCACTCACAAATATTTGCATAATTGCAAATTGACTTTATAAACAAAAAATTACACTTATTCCGCTATAGATTCAGAGGTCATAACGTAATTTATGTCCACATTGGTATAAGCAAATTTATTCTGAAAAATCGTCGTTTTGATTAATTAAAAAAATAAATTAAAGAGTAGGAAAAGTAAAGGCCGCCGAAGGCCGTTATAAAACCACTTGCATATTATTCTTTACACCTTCGCAAATGCAGAGGGTAAGTTCGATAACCAAGTCTAACCAATTGGCTTAGATATTTACATTTTAGTGACGGTATGTCAAGTCTCAAAATTCAAAAGTAATTATTAACAGGAATGAATCTGAATATAAATATAAGATCAGTGGCGGATCCACGGGGGAGAGGGGAGGGAGGGGTTGTGTGTTAAAACAGAAAAAATACTTGGAGTTATAAAACCTTTGGTTATGTAAGAGTACCTCGCGAATTTTCTGCTTTCTGAAATTAAAAAATTATACAACAGGCATGCAAATCTTTAAGCGCTGTTATAAAATTTTTTCTGAAATTTATTTGTGTTTCTTGCTGTGATCTTAAATTTTAGTCATGGTAAATAAAATCTTAAGAAGTGAGTTGTTTGACATTTGGTGTTGCTGAAACTTCTAAAAGACAACAAGGTGTCCGTGATTATGTGATTAGTAAATTGAAAGAAATATCTGATGAAAATGCTCGTTCCGAAGTAAATAAAATAAATTAAGTAAATGACTTTAGATTCGTAATCAGCAACCCAGAAAATCCCCAGATACCCAGTTACATAGAAATCTACCGATTTTTTTAAATTTTCGTCCGCCATATTGGATCCGCCATTTTGAATTTTTGGTAAATGACTTTAGATATGTAATCAGCGACCCAGAAAACCCCCAGATACCCAGTTTCATAGAAATCTACCGATTTTTTTTTAATTTTCGTCCGCCTTATTGGATCCGCCATTTTGAATTTTTGATAAGTGACTTCAGATTCGTAATCAGTGACTCAAAAATCCCCTAGGTAAGGAGTGGTGTAAAGATCCATCAACGAGTATTTGTTTAAATAGTTTCGTCCAGCTAGATTTGCGATCCGAACCACTGTGAGCAGTCGTGTACGTCTTTCTTCCAGAATTCTGCCTGACGCAGAAAAAACTCTTTCACTAGTTGCTGAGCTAGCTGGTATGTTTAAAATTTGCCTTGAAAGACTTCTAAGAAGGGGCAAATCTTTAGCTTTCTCCCGAAATTTTAAAACATCCTCACAACTTTTGTTTTCCGATTTTTTCAAATAAATCTGTATTTCCGTATTAATTTCTTCAAAAACTATTTCTGTAGATTCATTTGTCGCATCTTTGAATTCGTCAAAAGTTGCACGGGTTTTTGCCCTTTTCGAGGTAGAAGGAATGTCATCATCCAGAATTTGGGAATCGTGCTGAGGGCGAGCGCTCTTTTGTTCAAGTGCAGTCTACCTAAGTTAGAGTGGAATAGATGTGAAAAAGGTAGCACTTTTCAACTGTTCATCGGCGCCCTGATTCGATTTTGTTGTCAGCACAAAAAGAGACCAGGATTTATTCTGTTAGGCGTTATGAAAATGAATTCAAAGCAATTGCTCTGAAAAAGTCACCCGGTACTATCCTTGTTACAGCACATACTTGAGTGACACTGACATGGAATTTCTTTAAAGCTTGCGCCTAACTGTAGGCAAACCAAAAAACTGCAGATGTGCAAATGAATATTACAGAATTATTATTATTCTGCAGATAATAGATAATGTGTTTCGTTTTTTTTTTTTTTAGATGAAGCACCATAAGTGCATGGGACAGTCAATATACTAACCGCTATCTTGCTCAATTCTGAGGATGCAAATACTTTGTTGCAAAGTGGAAAAAGATATTTCTTCGATGCTGCTCCACACAAAATTTGTAGCCCACAAATCTTCTCCAGCTTTATAATTTGTTAGGTCCACCATTACATTTACATATCGACTGCTGAGTGGAAGATCGACCTATGTCGGTATGTCAAAAAATTTTACAAGAACGCCCAATTTCAAATTTAAAAACACTCTATCTCAGAATTTGGTTGAAGAAAGGTTCAAAAACGTCCTGTGTCACTTCAAAATGTATTGAAAATGTGGTGTTATAGGGCGTTTTTGAATCGGCTGCTGAGATGGGGCGTTTTTGAAACGAATTCTGAAATAGGGCGTTTTGAAACGTTTTTTGAGATAGTGCGTTTCCGAACTTATTGCCGAGGCAGGTCGATGTTCCACTCAGCAGTCGATAAATTCAAATTTGTACCCATATCATAAATAAACCGCTTCGTAATTAGATAATCTGATGTGCTTAAATCGTGCCCTTGACTATTTGGGTCAGGAAAACTAGCAGACAAATGTATAGGTTTAACAGGCCTTTTCATCCTTTCATCAAATAATATAGATAATATAATATTTTACAATAAACACGAAGGGTATTTACCCGGTATTTATGTATGGTATGTTCATATTTCGTACAGAATTTTCTGAATCTTCGGGACTACTTCGGGATTTTTGGACTATTTCGGGATTATCGGGACCATGTCGGATTCCGAAAATCCGGAATTAGTTCCGAGGATCCCGAAAATCCCAAAGTAGTCTCGAAAGTCCCAAAATAGTCTAAAAATCTCGAATAATCCGAAAATCCCGAAGAACTCTCGAAAATCCCGAAATAGTCCAAAAATCCCAAAACAGTCCAAAAATCCGAATTAGTCCCGAAGATTCTGATAGTCCCGAAAAAGTCTCAAAAATCCCGAAACAGTCCCGAGGATCTCGAAAATCCCAAAGTAGTCTTGAAAATCCCGCAATAGTCGAAAAATCCCGAAGTAGTCCCGAAGATTACGAAAACCCGAAGAAGTCTCGATATTCCCAAATTAGTCCCGAGGACCACGAAGATTTTCGTAGAACTAGAAGCTGGAAGAAACTTGAAAATCTTATTTTCGTTGCATAAAAAAGTATTATTTAGTTGAAAAATGACAAATCAAATTGATTCGCTCTACAAATCAAAGCAAAAATTGTTATTTCTTATTTGGTTGACAAATCGCAAATAACCCCTTCCCACTGACAGGAGCACACATCTACAAAAAATGAACCACCTGTTCTGTTATTTTGTGTGGGTTATTTTTCTCTTAAATAGCAACGGTTATTTTGGGACACGTTCAAAGTGGAGAGGGTTATTTTCGACCCCTGTCTTTTGGTAACAGAACAGGCCTTAACGCAAATGAAAAAATAATACACAAAACCGGTTATCTTTTTAGTTTTTTTCCCCATTTTATCAAAAAAAGTGAAATAATTAATATTTCTCGGAAACTATCAGGGCTATCGAAAAGCGATGTATACACAGTTTATGGAAAATTTATTTATCTTTCACTTGCCATATCTCGTATTAAGACTGTTAAATTTCTTCATAAGATATACGTGATTAAGTGGAACCACTTTTATTTTTAGCTGAAAATTACAAATAGCTCGAATCCTTAGAAAAAAAATTAACTAGATTTTCGAAATCAGCGAGATTTTACATAGGAATTGGATAGTGGCATCCAGTGTGCATTTTTGGTGTAAAGCAGTGTTCTTAGTAGTCATTGGGGAGCCAAGGCAAATCCTTTGCAAAAATTAGCTCAAAGTGGTAGCAGGAATCAAGCGATTTGTACATATATTACATTTTGCTTTGCAATTTTTATGCCCCGGAAAAATCAACACTAAAAAAAAACTAAAACCGGTTTTCTTTTTTCTTGGGATTACTGATTACGAATGTGGAGCCTGTTTTTTTAAATTGAAAAATAGTCGGATTAGCCTGAAACGTTTTCCTCGGGGACTCTTGAGGTCGATAATTACGAATTTGAAACCAGATTTTAAAAATTCAAAATGGCAAATCCAAATGAATTTTTTTTTAATTCTTAAAATAATAAGTGACCTTAGGAACCCCTGATTGTTTGAATTAATTTCTTTTTTTGTTGGCCGCCATATTGGGTCCATCATTTCGAAATTGTTTCAATCTGATTTCAGAGGACCTCTGAGGAAAATATTTCAGGCGAATCGGACTGATTTTAATTTGGATCCATTTTGAATCCCAAGAACATAAGAAACCGCTTTTACGTATGTGCATATATGCCATACATACATGCATATAATATTTGTTTGCAAGGATTTGCGTGTCCTAGCAACGTGTAATACGTAAATTATTCGAGTTTAAAGTCGATCTATCCAAACCTTTTACCAAAATGTTAGTATAAGCTACTTCATATTTGTATAAATGATGTACATTATTACACATATTAGTACTTCCGCAGTACTGCATTTACGAACTATCCTTCAATTGCTACAATAATACCCACCCATATGTTCTTCTTTTGGACGCGCACACAAAAATCTAGGTAGCACTGATTTGCCCAATACTTTGCTAGAAAACTTGCAAAAACTTCTTAATGAAGGTCCATTAAGTGATGTCGAGTCATCTGACGATGAAGATTATGTTGAGTACGTTTTCAAACCACGTCAACATTTTTTGGTAGCCCTTTGCAACGTAAGTAAATATACATGTGATGCATAAATAATATCATTTCTTTGTTTATTAAATTTTCTGTACCAGTTTTGCAAAAATGACTTGACAGGAAAAACGAAACTCCCCTGTTGTCGGTGCAATTTGGTATATTACTGTATGGTCGATCACATGAAATGCGACGTGGAACATCGACAAGCTTGTTGCGCCTTGAAGCAAGTGGCAGATAACTCTGGTAAAATTAAATTATATGTACACGTGCACAAACAATTACAAACACACACACTTTTTACTTGCACTGCATGGGATGTAAGTTTACGAAAACGACACCGCTGATTGATCGAAACTAGTACGAACGTTGTGAGATGAGACCCCCTTCAAAAAAATGGTATACACAGTTGTAAGAAATAAGTAATACGATTACAGCGCTGCTTGCAGCGTTTATTTTATATGATCTATAAGCCTTATATGTATATAAGTCGGCCGCTGTGGTGTAGTGGTAAGCAGTACGCGCTTTCACTCATCAACACCTGGGTTCAAGCCCTGGTCAAAGCAACATCGCAAAAAAAATATAGAAAAAGGGTTTTTTCTTAACAGCGGTCGTCCCTCGGCAGGCAATGGCAAACTTCCGAGTGTATTTCTACCATGAAAAAACAGCTTCTCATAAAAATACAATCGCCGTTCGGAGTCGGCGTAAAACTGTAGGTCCCTCCGCTTTGTGTGACAANTGTGACAACATCAAGGCACACGCTACAAGTCGGAGGAGAGGCTCGGCCAAACACTAACATATGTGTAAGCGCCAATCTATTATTATTATTATTATTATTATTATAAGCCTTATAATAAGGTAATTATACTACATATTATTCCTTCTTGTAAGGACTTACGGTAATCCGTATTTTATATAGCCTATAAGCAGAGTTGCCAGATCAGAAACCCAAAAGAAAAACTGGCACGTTTAGTTTGGCGAAAGGATAAAAGGGAGAGGGAGAAGATAATGGGGGTTGTATATGTGTGTATTTAAACAGATCGCACGAACAAACACCATTTGACACCACATTTTTGAAAGTCGAGCGAACGGCGCAGATCTTTTGTCCTGGACAAAAATCTTTTCTTATATTATATTAATTTTTTGGAGTGCCATTACCTCTTTCTGTGTAGGCTTCCGACCCGAGCCGGTGTTAAATATACCATCCACATGATATGAAACTGAAATATATATAGCTGACGCTGAGTTTGTTATATTTAACATTGCCTTAACATAACAAAACAAGAAAAAATAAAATACACGATAATGAAACAATTGTGCCAGATATAAATTTCTATAGAAATCTATTCACAAGTGACTTTGAAATGCTTGTGTATCTATATACACTAGACTGTATCAAAAAAATAATAATTGTGAGAGTTAGCGCTCGCAAAAAAATAAGAATTTTCAATTATTTTATTCCGCTACTTTATTTTTGAATTCAATTCTAGTAAAATAAGTTCAAGTTTGAAGCAGGGCTGCATAACTACATAAACAAAAAAAATTCGTTTCGTTAATTATTAAACAAACAACTTATCAAAAAATTTCATTAGCGAATTGCAGCGACAGTAACGCAGGCAACGATTAACCGAAGGTTGAAGCTTTTACATGGAAAATCTTACGCTAGGCGCACATTGCATCCGATAGGCCGACCGATTTCGGCCGTACAATTTGACCGTCCGAAATGATGCGCACATTTAACCAGATTATTTGCCAACCGTATTTGTACACACAAATCTAGTTTTCATTACAATTTTGTAAGCAGTGAAATATTTTGATACATTTTAATTGACATACCCTAAACATGTGATTTTATATGTAATTTTTTTATTTTTGCACCCAATAAGTTAATTTTTCGCAGTCCATTTTGGTACTTTTCATCTGACATCGGACGAGAGAAACAAACATGTTTGAATTTATCGTCACTGACAGACGTCAACGGCCGATGTCGGTTCGGGCACAGTATACAGTAAACCAGCCTTTGACAATATGCTTATTTGAAAATTAATGCATGAAATATTGTGCATGTGTAGGATTTTTTTGTCATTAACCCATAGGCAACGGCTGGTGCAAAAGTACCGACAAATGTTTGTTGATATATTCGAAATGTAAATTTAAACAGCAAAATTCATAAAAAACATAATAATAAAACAAAATTATTGTTAATTACTACATGGGAGGTGGGCGTAGTTATTGACAGATTTCGGCAAAATTTAATTCTAACCTAAACTATACCAAAGGCAACTTCGGCAACGACTTTCGTTAAAATATCTCAACTTTGTTCGAGTTAGCGTATTTACAAACAGACACGGCTGAACCAATTCTTCTCGTCATCGATGATCGATGTGACCATTTTCCAAAGTCAGCCCTTATTCATTCAATTATTCACTCAAAGTTGTGTCCGGAACGCGGTATGACTTATGTAGGAACTACATCCGGTCACAATCGCTAACGCTTCACTCCTGATTTTCTTGGAATTTTATTTTTCCCGTTATTTTATTTTATGTGACTTTAAAATATTTTTCACTATAAGAAAATATTAAATTTGATTTCATTTGGGTTAACGAAAACGACAACTGTAAAAAAATATCAACCAATACATTCAAACAAATTGTCAAATAAGTATATTTACATTTTTTGTTTTGTCTATCTGGATTACTGTATACTGTGGGTTCGGGTATCGGTTTATGTGTGAGAGCGCTCATATAATCACAAATTAGTCTGTTCCAATAGCAGTCCGGTTTACAGGATTTAGTCAGAACTTACAGGAAGTCGTTCCTATTGACATAAAACCTGTAAGTGGGAACACATTTGAGAGAGTAACTGAGCAACTGTTCCTAGTCAGAAGTTACAGGATTTAGTCCGGAGTTTTTTTTCCTGTAAGTTCATGAAAAGTGTCAAACGATCAGCTGATTTACATGTGCAAACAAAAACAGAAACCGGTGAAAGCAAAGAACCTTATATTTGTTTAAAAAATGGAAGTAAACAACGAAATATTTGAATATGTATAGATTTTAATAATTATTTAGTGATATTTCAGCCAAATCAGTGTAGTACCAATGACATGTAAACAAACCGTCTGACGTTTTTACAGGAAATAGTGCTTTTTGCGTGCCTATGCACTTCTGCATCTGTTCTCCTTTTACTCTCATTTGAGAGCGTAAAATTGTAGTTTGACAGTTCCACAGGTTTTAGTCCGAAGTTCAAAGGAACAGACTAAATGTTTATTCATATCGCCCGCATATAGCCGATATCGGCCGAGCACAATTCGGCCGATGCCGGCTGCAGTGCGCGTAGCGTTACTCATATGCCATATACGAGTATGTACAAGTACGCCTATGTACGATATGGCGTATGAGTAACATTATTTCCTGCTCCTGTTTCATAAAAAAAAATATTGGACATTTTCATTCAAAACATTCCATTCAAAACATTATTATTTATGCATAGATTCTAATCAATAGTATTTGGCGTTGAGGTAAAAGAACAGGCTGTAATACAAATAGAAAAAAATTGCAAAAGATTTGTTATTTTTTATTGTTAAAGTATGCATTTAGGGTACGTGTTTCGGCGTTTCGTTATGTCATTTCAAATATTGAAATTTTCACCACAGTATTATGAGGGAGTGCAATGGGGTATAGTTGGAGTGTAATGGGGTATAGTCGTTGCGCTGGGTATGCAGTTACAGTTGCATGGCTATACTCAATCCCGAATCTTGCGTCCTCGTTCGCGCACTCTGAGCAACGTGAGCAACCCATGCGCGAGATGCGGTAACCAATCCGAGTGGAGCCTTGGGCCCCGGCAGAAAGAGAGGGAGCTTCGGTGGGGCCACTCCGACCTATTCGGTTTAAGGGCTCACTAAAGTCTGCAGCGTCTGTTCACCAGTAGGTGCGGCTGCAAGCGGGTGTCTGCTTGGAGCAAGCGGCTCGCTAT
>NW_016157968.1:106097-106911 GCF_001687245.7 Rhagoletis zephyria
GCAGATGAGCGAGATGTCGAAGAATCTCGCTTTGATGCGGATTATGGCTAGACGCTCGTCCACCGGGGTGAACGACAGTACTCGGCGACGGAGTCTCTCTCCCACCACTAATCCAACTCCGAATTTGCGTTCCTTTACATGGCAGCTGTAGTAGACGTCGCAAGGCCCCAGACATTGTTTGCCTTGCCCCGTCCAACGCATTTCTTGGATGGCGGTGATGTCAGCTTTTGTCCTTACGCGGACATCAACCAGCCGGGCAGAGGCACCTTCCCCATTAAGCGTCCGGACATTCCAGGTGCATGCCCTCAAATCGTAGTCCTTTAAACGTTTGCCGTGGTCGTCTCATCCGAGGCTTTGCCTTGCTTCTTCACTGGAAGTGGTTTTTACGTGGCGGGTCCCAAACCCAGCGCACAACCCATTACTGGGACGAGGGTGGTTTCGCAACCAAATACACGTTTATTACGATGAGGAGTGTCAGGAAGCTGCAGAGAAAAAAGATGCCGCCTGCAGGGCCAAGCTGCGATCGGGCGCAACGCGAGCTATGTGGGACCGCTATAGAGATCTGAAGAGGGAAGCGAGACGTATTTGCCGCAATAAGAAGAGAGAGGCCGAAATACGTGAGTGCGAAGAGCTTGAAATGCTGGCCGACAGGAAGAATGCCCGAAAATTTTACCAGAGAGTTAGGCGACTTACGGAAGGTTTCAAGATCGGGGCGTATCCTGTAAGAACAATAATGGCGACCTAGTAACTGATGTCCAGAGCGTACTTAAATTATGTAGGGAACACTTTTCCACCCTACTAAATGGTAGCAGCA
>NW_016157968.1:106923-107726 GCF_001687245.7 Rhagoletis zephyria
GCAGAGCGTACTTAAATTATGAAAGGAACACTTTTCCGCCCTACTAAATGGTAGCAGCACGGAAAGTTGTGGAGAAGAAGAACCCGAGCCCGCAGTCGATGATGACGGAGTCGACGTTCCACCGCCTGACCATGACGAGGTACGTATAGCAACAACGCGGCTGAAAAACAACAAATCTGCTGGAGCTGACAGCCTGCCAGCTGAGCTATTCAAGTACGGCGGCGAGGAGTTGATAAGGTGCATGCATCAACTCTTGTGCAGAATATGGTCAGATGAACGCATGCCCGACGACTGGAATTTAAGTGTGCTCTGCCCAATCCACAAGAAAGGTGACCCCGCCATTCGCGCCAACTACCGCGGGATCAGCCTTCTAAGCATAGGTTACAAGGTCTTATCGAGCGTATTGTGTGAAAGACTGAAGCATCAACTCAATGAACTGATTGGGCCTTATCAGTGTGGCTTTAGACCTGGCAAATCCACCATAGACCAGGTATTCACAATACGCCAAATCTTGGAAAAGACCCGCGAGAAAAGGATCGACACTCACCACCTATTTGTCGACTTTAAAGCCGCTTTTGACAGCACTAAAAGGAGTGGCCTATACGCCGATATGTCTGAATTTGGCATCCACTCAAAACTCATACGGCTGTGTAAAATGACGTTGAGAAATACCACCATCTGCGTCAGAATTGGGAAAGACCTCTCCGAGCCGTTCGCCACAAAACGCGGTTTTAGACAGGGCGACTTCCTTTCATGTGACTTCTTTAATCTGATGATGGAGAAGATAATAAGAGCTGCAGAAC
>NW_016157968.1:107868-177401 GCF_001687245.7 Rhagoletis zephyria
CATGTCGTTCGAATGGACACCGACGCTCCAGCTCTGAAAGTATTCAACTCGGAACCCGCTGGTGTTAGCAAAGGAAGAGGGAGGCCCCCACTGCGATGGAAAGATCAGGTGGAGAAGGACTTGGCTTCACTTGGCGTTTCCAATTGCCGTCAGTTGCCACAGAGGAGAAACGACTGGCGTGCTTTGCTGAACTCGGCCAAAACCGCTTAGGCGGTTCAGCGCCAAAAAAGAAGAAGAAAATTTTATCAAGCTTTCAAAATCTTTGTCAACTACCTACCGTCTGCTGCTCCAAAAAAAACGGTGTGTGCCCCCACTTTTTCCTGTTAACGAGTATTATGCTCCGCAAGTACCTTCTGCATTCACGAGGTTGACGCATTCCCTAATGTCTCGAAATCTTGAATGACTTGGTTCAACAATTCGTATGCCAACCACTGGATTAGACGGAGTACATGAAGTAGGCTTTAAACAACATTAGTCGACAGTCAATAAATGCCAAACATACGAAAAACTCAAGTGGCCTCATTTAAATAGATCTTGACATTTTCAGCATACATATATGCCAACTTGCGTAAGCGAAGATGACCCGAACAATTTCTAGTAACTCCACTCCAATTAAGTCTATGCATAAAACTGTGAGATCTACCGTTATATGTATTAGATTAAATCACGGTGTGGACCCAGTATTCGATTCAATGTAATTGTGTTTCTTAAATTATTTGATATCTCCAGTGCCCGGGGAACATCTTTGATTTTTATACACATTGGTACTGCTTCTAATATGAAAAATTATGTTTGTTAATATCCATTTGGCAATAATACCCATATAATTTCGAATATTTATAGGACTCCCTGCATGCTCAATTTAAAAAGAGACGTTTCAATCATAAATTTACAGTGATAATTTATCTGTTACGCCTATATGAACACCATACCTATAAGTAAATGTACCCTGCCGGGAAACAGATGTACAGCTGGTAAATAGGCATGAAACGATATGGTATCGATACCTTTACTTGAAAGCAGTATCGTAACAAAGTATCGATACACGAAAAATATCGGATCTGAAGTATCGATACCTACTCGTATCGGTACTTTTAGCTATGAAGGTATTCCGTATGAGTTGGAGTAAATTAAAATTTTTAAAAAATTAATTAATCATCCTCGGCAAATTCTAAACTCCGAATAATAAAAGCTTATAAGTTGACGAAATTCCAGGATTTTATATGGTGAGTTCTTAGAAAGCTTAAATTTCGATACGAAATTTCTTCTTTGCGTCTTTTTTAAATAATATTGTCCGATAATGGTTTCAGATTTTTATTCTTTTGGCCTAAGAACAGCATGCAATGAACTTAAAAACATATATTTTGAATAGATATTTTGGTATTTTGCTACCACGAAAATGGATTCCCTGATGCAAGAACAGCAAAAATATCTGTTGAAAAACTTCATTTCATACTGGTTTCAGGAAAAAATTTACGTCTGCAATATTTGAAGGTCGCTGGCGTTTAAAAAGCCATCAAGCACTGGTCGATTTATATTAGTGGAGGAAAAATTGTTTAAAGAAAATTCGCCTTGATATCGGGTATCGATACGAGTATTTTTTCGATACCTACTCAGTACTTGGTTCAAAAGTATCGATGCCAAAATAACTTGCTACCGAACGAAAAGTATCGAGTATGTACTTATATTTACTCGTATCGTCTCATTCCTACTGGCAAATTCCATATGTGGACTAGAATATTCAACAGTTACCATTGAAAATAGAACCTCTAATATGAATATTATCTTCTTATTTTCGTTTTGACACGATTCATTTCAATTGGTGAATTCTTGCATTACTCATCACCAATAATGGAACTATTTATAGAACTAAGAGAGCTAGAATACGATGTGATACTTTCAGAACTAGTCCTCTATTTCCTGCAGGGCATATACATACATACATATGTACGTACGTAAATAAATACTCTTATGCAGGAGGTGAAAACAGTCCTACGTAGCACTGTTTTGGCAGTCGCCAAAGCGTGCATTTGTAAATTGATTTCTTTATGTTTCTTGGCAAATCTCCCATCGCTGTGGTTTGCAATGGTCGGGCCCACCAGACGCTGGCAAATAATCAACTACGAGTACCTTCATGTGAGCACGTTTCAGAGCATAAATATCCATCAAATATGTGTTTGCATAAAAATTTCTAGAGGAATATGTTCATGTACTAAATGCATGTGCATGTGGTATACTTATGTGTGTACATTAGGTTGGTCCAAAAATGTATGTGAAAAAAGTTAAGTCCGAAATTTAATGCTCTCACCCCCTAGGATTGTCCTATATCGATAAAATATACCTTAGTTTTTTTATTTCGAGATTAAAAAATATTTAGAGGTCGCTCAATTCACTATGTAGTTTATATAGGGAAAAAACAAATTTTCGTAGAATTGTATTCTTGAAAATCAAAGTTTTTCGGTCGAAAACCTTGTTTCTCTTCAGGAGACTTCCAATAATACTACTCAATTGTTTATTTAACCATTTTTTAATGTCTACTAACGATTTTTTATGGGTACTTCATTGCATTTTTTTGGGTTTGCAGGGACCAATAAAATATAGTCAACATTAAAAAATGGTTAAATAAAAAATTGGGTATTATTATTGGAAGTCTCCTGAAGAGAAACTAAGTTTTCCGATCGAAAAATATTGATTTTCAACAAGTGTATACCATTTCTACGAAAAACTTTTTTCTCCATTCAAGATACTAGGAAAACTTTGAGCGTTTTAAGCGACCTCTAAATATTTTTGATCTCGAAATAAAAAAAACAGGGGTATATATATATATTTTTTTGAAATTGAACAATCCTAGAGGGTGAGAACATTAAAATTCCGATTTATTTATTTTTTACCACCCTAGTGTACACTGTACAGGTACTTATTTGCTTTTGCGGATAAACACTAATTGTTCAATATAAGTTTGCGAAAACTGCTGTTAAAACTATAAATGCTTGGGTAGGTTGCTTAATTAATAAAACCACCTAAATTACCGTAACATTAATTCATGTCGTCATATTCATTTAATTGCCGCTGAAATCACAACAATTTTGATTGGTTTGTGTCATTAAAAAGAAATGACACGTGGCTTTCATACTTCGTTTAATTTGATAAAGTTAGAATTGCTTTTTTAGCTGTGCCAGCATTTTATTATGGACTATCTCGATCAATATATTTTGTTGAGTTGCTCAATCAGATTTTTAAAAAGTCGAATATCCTTATACCTAACATATTAGTTATTTTATTACTAAATTGTATGCTATGCTTGCATTTGTAAAGCATCATAGTTTAGAATTCACCGTCCCAAATTCACTGAAACTCCTGTATAAATTAGACAGTATCGATAGTTTTCTTTTTTTTTAAATTTCGATGGTTTTTAGTCACTATCGATAGTCTTGATATACTCATTCACTATTTAATTGGAAGTGACGCGAACTTATATTGAAGTAAGTGCTTAACAATGTCAACAAAAAATTTAAGAAAAAATCAGCGGTGTTTTGTTGACACTTCAAACTCTAACATTATGATCCTAGAGTTGATTGGGCTATAAAACTTCTCAAAAACTTTCTAAAAGTTCTGAAAAACGGGGAAGTTATAATGAAACTTTGTTGATTTGTTTTTTTAATTTTGCGCATGGTTTTTGTTAGACAATGGCCTACATAAATACAAAAAACCATTAAAATTAGTTTTAAAAAATCATTAATTAAACCAAACTAGTGAACCCGCATGGCTTTAAAATGCCCAAAATTGAATTCAAAAACCTAAAAAATACTCAAATTTTAGTCATAGTCATAAGCGATTCGGGCGCCATATTTCATCTTAAACCGTGCAACCGTTTCTGGGGAAGAGAGGTCTAACTAAATAAAATCTTCTAAAATTTCTTACGTCTGACATTGTGATACACATGTATTTCAATAAACTAATTTTATTGTTCAAACACGTGGCAGCCCTACCATTTCGAGTGAAACCCTCGCATTTCGATTGGTACCCCCCTTTAATAATTCATTTAAATTTTAAACATATGGCAACCCTCTTGAAACCCCTCATAAACATTCAGAATATTTATACGAAATATATTTTAACACTCTTTCGTTTGCCACCCATATTTCATGTAACCTATGCAATAGTTAACTAAGTTCGACTTTTCAAACAGGCGGCAACCCTCTGCAAAATATTTTTAAACTAAAACCTTCTTAAACTCTTTCCTCTGACACTCATATCGTGTTACATACAAATGCATGAATGCATTTCATTTATACAATTGCATTAATTAAAGTTGAGTTTCATTTTTATACATGTGGCAACCCCGCTAAAGATAGCTCAGAAATAAAAATTTTTCAAAATCCAAAGATTTAATAATTCGTTTAACTAATTAACTAGTTTGAGTTTAACTTTTTAAACGGGTGGCATTCCAATACCTGAAAAATATTCTTAGTGTTCCAACTAAAGACATCTTACCGCTCTTTCGTTTGGCATCCATATTTTGATACTTCATATAACTTGTGTATAAGTTAACTCAATTTGACATTTAAATCAAGTGGCAACCCTCTTCAAAACGTTTTCAAACTACTACCTTCTGAAACCCCTTTCGTTTGGCACCCATATGGTGATACATATTTCTCTTACCTAATTCTCTTAATTCATATTGAATTTAATTTTTTAAACAGGTGGCAACCCTCCTATAGTTAAGTTAAGAAACAAAGCCTTTCAAAACCATTTCGATTGATACACATTTTGTAATAATTGATTTATTTTTTTAAATAATTTTCTAAAAGGAGGCAACCCTTTTCAAAAAAAATATAACCTTATTGCACATCTGCAGTCCAAGGCTTTTAATTTGACACCTCATTTTGAAGAATCGAACGAACGGTGCACTATGGGAAATTTGAGCCTATTTTGTGGCCAAAAGTCAGTTTCTTGACTTGCTTGAAATTAATTTTTTTTGTCTTATCTTACAGAGAATACTTCAGAGTAAAAAACTGTGTACTCCGTTTTTCAATAAATTGACTTACCGTTGATTTGGTAACCCTCAAACAGATAGTTTCGAAATTTTCTGTAAACGAAAAATGTGTAGCTTGATTTTGTGCCACTTTCAAATGCGTGTATCTCGTAATCTATTTGCTGCTTTTCAAAAGTGAAAAGTGGAAAGAAAGACTGACGGTTAGCAGAAAAATTGCCAATTAAAACTTGTGTTATAGTTTAAAGGTTGTGCCAAAGAAACGTCCGCATTTAAGTGAGTTTAAAGGAAATTGTACAATTAAAAAAACAAAAGTTTATTTAGTGTTTTAAAAAAAATGTTTAAAAACGTTTAAAAAAGCTCATCACAAATCGGTAGAATAGTCCCTGATCTCTTATTTCCCCATAAGCCTATACTGCGATTTTGTGCGATATTAAAGAAATTATAATTTTTCTTGGTACAAAATGATGAGTTTTATGAAATAATTCACGGTGTTATAATTTATAGGTTGGAAAAAAACCTGTCAGATAACAAAGATTAAGTTTTAAAGTTAAGGTCAGTGGAGGATTCGAGTCGATTTTTAAAATAGAACTTACGAGGCATCTGTTTATTTGGTTGGGGTCCACTGGACTCCGTGTGACCATTACGCTATTTTTTGGAGGTGTGACCATTACGGGCTAATTTTTGCGCGGCTAGGCCATTACTTCTAGTCCTACTACTGGGCCAAGTTTTAAATTGATGTCTCAACTTTTCGAATTTTGGCCACAAAATGGGGTAAAATTTCCCATAGTGCGGTGTGGCATTGATTATTAAATAATTTGAATTTAGTTGTTCAACACTTGGCAACTTCGAAAAAAATAAAACCAGTTTGCACATCTACAGGCCAAGCCCATTAACTTGACACCCCACTTTCGAAAATCGAGCGAACGGTGCAGATCTTTTGTCCTGGACAAAAATCCCTTCTCGTATTATATATGTACATATATAAATAGATTATATATATAGATGGTTAAGTAACGATAGTGGTTGTCCAATGCCATTTTAACATAAATTTAAATAGAAGTTGTAGCCTAGCTATTAAAAAATAATTGGTAATAATTTCAAAGCTCATAATAAGTACGAGAATCTATTTTACCTCTGTTACTCTTGATAGTGTCGATAGTTATTTTGAAAACATTGGAAACCATCGATAGTACCACTATCGATAGTTTTCCAGCTCTAGCATTTATGCGTTCCAGGCTTGAATATGCGTTCTTTAGTTGATTTCCACTCCTTGAGATGATTTCCACTAATCAGGGCTATCACTGAATCCATCGTAGTCCGATTTTTTGCGAAATCTACGAATACCTACGAACGTCGGGCGGTCGACGACAAATTCCTTGTGCTGTCTTCACTAGCGCTGAACGTACTTAACCATCTGCTGCCGCGAAAACGTTCTCTACTATACCACGCTTCAATTGCCCGCGGCTCTCATTGTCATCACATATAACTACCAGATCGCCAAGCTTAATCGGTTCAACTCTCCGGAACCATTTTGTTCTGGGGGTCAATGGCAGATACTCTTCTTTTCCAAAATATATGTTTCAATTGTTGTGCTACGTGCCACTGCTTCTTTAGACAAACATCTTCTGGCACTGCGGATGTCAGCACAAAATTAGGACAGCCCAGAAGGAAATGGTTCGGAGTTAAAGGGTCAGCATCTATGCTCTCGACTGGCAGGTGCGTAAGCGGACGTGAATTAATTAAGTCTTATGCCTCAATCAACAAGCTACGCAGTGTCTCTACCTGTGCTGCCTTCTCTTTCAACGTAAATGACAGTACTTTCTTTACAGTTGGGCCATGCGCTCCCAAGCGCCACCACCTAATGGACGTAAGGGCGTATTAAATAACCATTCGATACTTCGCCGTCGGCATTATTGCTGCAAGTTCTGCTCAATATTCAACCATTGTTCTTTGTTCACGCCGATAAAATTTGTGCCTCTGTCACTCCTTATTCGCACAGGGACACCTCGATTCAGCGATTCACGAAGTTCCTCAAACAAAGCACAACCGATAAATTGTTTGCCAATTCCAAATGAATCGCTGTTATCGTCAAGCACGTGAACACGGCGACCCAACATTTCTCATGATGTCCTCCTACAGCTACCAAAACTGTCCCAAAATAGTATATTCCCGTATACGTAAATGGACGGACGTATGGNACCAGATCGCCAAGCTTAATCGGTTCAACTCTCCGGAACCATTTTGTTCTGGGGGTCAATGGCAGATACTCTTCTTTTCCAAAATGTATGTTTCAATTGTTGTGCTACGTGCCACTGCTTCTTTAGACAAACATCTTCTGGCACTGCGGATGTCAGCACAAAATTAGGACAGCCCAGAAGGAAATGGTTCGGAGTTAAAGGGTCAGCATCTATGCTCTCGACTGGCAGGTGCGTAAGCGGACGTGAATTAATTAAGTCTTATGCCTCAATCAACAAGCTACGCAGTGTCTCTACCTGTGCTGCCTTCTCTTTCAACGTAAATGACAGTACTTTCTTTACAGTTGGGCCATGCGCTCCCAAGCGCCACCACCTAATGGACGTAAGGGCGTATTAAATAACCATTCGATACTTCGCCGTCGGCATTATTGCTGCAAGTTCTGCTCAATATTCAACCATTGTTCTTTGTTCACGCCGATAAAATTTGTGCCTCTGTCACTCCTTATTCGCACAGGGACACCTCGATTCAGCGATTCACGAAGTTCCTCAAACAAAGCACAACCGATAAATTGTTTGCCAATTCCAAATGAATCGCTGTTATCGTCAAGCACGTGAACACGGCGACCCAACATTTCTCATGATGTCCTCCTACAGCTACCAAAACTGTCCCAAAATAGTATATTCCCGTATACGTAAATGGACGGACGTATGGCGTGACCCTATCAATTGGCAACTGCCCCATTAGTGGAGGTTGAGGAGCAGCAGCGCTTAAATATTTGCAAACTTGCCATCTCTTTTTTGCAGAGTGCACAAGACGACGTAAGTTTGGAATGCAAAACTTATAACGAATAGCTCTTGGTTTTGGTGGTGAAAACCTTCATGATAGTGCAGGATAATTAATCTTGTCAAATCGTGCTCTTTTGGGAGGATTATTGCTCTCTTCATATATGTCGGCACACAACTAGCGTTATCCAGACGTCCACCTAAGCGTCTCGTCTAGAATAGGCGTCAACTTCCACAAAGTACTCGACTTACTCAACCGCATGTTTTCTTTAAGAAGATCGATCTCTACTTTAAACTCCGTCTTTTGAACGATACGACAAATACAATTTTCAGTGTTTTTCATTAGGTTAGCATCTATTTTGCATGGTAAAGGCAATTTGTCTCTAGTAATAAATGAACGAAATTTCGTAATTGCGAGCTTAACCCATCACATTATTTTTAAGAAGCGGTAGTAGTTTGAATACTTGTTGAACCGAATTAAGTTTTCATTGTTTTGCAAAGTGTACCATTCTTTTGTGCGCATCACCACTTGCGCTTCTTTGGATAACACTCCGTCCGGCATCAACGGCCATTTATCCTCTCTCAACGCCAGAAATGATGGGCCATTCAGCCATTTGCTACTGGGAGAAAACGTATGCAATCTAGTCTCTTCATCAGCTGGGTTCAATTTACCTGGCACCCACCTCCATTTATTAGTAGACTGTAAGATTTCAGAAACTCGGTTTGATACGTATTGCTTGTAACGCCTTGCATCAGAGCGCAACCATTGAATGACTGATTTTGAGTCTGTGCAAAATACAACATTTTTTGGCTGAGTGTCGTGGTTGGCTACGATCGATTCTTTTAGTCGNTTTTTGAGTCTGTGCAAAATACATTTTTTGGCTGAGTGTCGTGGTTGGCTACGATCGATTCTTTTAGTCGCGTTCCCAAGAATGCGGACTGCAATTCCAATATTGGTATCGACAACGGCTTGATTGGGCTGCATCTTGACTTACCGTATGCAAATACTATCGTAACACTGCTTTTGTATTGTATTCGCCAATATGCAACTGCAGCGAACGCAAGTAATTCGATCTGCGAGTCAAAATCAGTGAAATTTGGATGAGAGCACCTCGGTGCTCTGAACTCTATCACCTTGCTTAATACGCTATAGCATTTATCGTATATCATCTCCGGTGTAGGTTCATGCCAACCAGTATTGTGGCGGTATAGTTCTTGAATCATAATCTTCGAAGCCAAAATTACATTACCTTAAACTTAAAACTTCGGCTTTTGTTGGTCGTCGATTTCTAGTTAACACTGCATTTGGTACATTCACAAACTTTAATTTAAAATAAAATTGATCATTTTTGGCATCCCAATACATTCCCAAAATCTTCTCGGCCGCTGATTCGCCGTGAAACATGTTTTTTATTTCCGATTCTCGCACAGACTTCTGCTCACCGACAACCGCAGTTAATACATCTTTTGAATTTGCCACAAAACGCCTAAGCTCAATATTGGCTGCGCCGTGGATTAACTTGATTTGCTTTGCATTATTAATCAGAGTGTCCAGATTTGGCGATTTCGCGCCAATTTGGGGTTTTTTTTATGGATATTTGCGCGTAAAAATTTAGGAAATCGCCGTTGGCGATTTTTTCCCTTCAAATACATTTTTTCCAATTATAAAAATATACAAACCTGAATTTTCCACGATAATTTTACAGAAGAGGCTAATGCAATGCGTGATAAACTTGACTTAAGAAGCATATTAAAAGACTGCCAAAAATTTTTAATCAGCCTAATCGAAAAAAAAGCTTTGATTCTGTCACCATAAAAGTGTGTGAATCACAAGAGGGCGAGTTTCAGGGACCTGCCAATTTACTATTTGACTTTGAAGGCAAGAAAAGCGGCGGAAACTGAATATTTAAATCTTTTAAATTTCCCATGGAAACTTCAACAGTTTGCCAGTGGTACATACGCCTTTCATACAGAATTTCTACGCGCCGCCGAAGACGCCAGCAACCTCTAAGCGCACTTCTCGTGATATTTCACTGATCGTTTTGTCGCCTATCCACTATAGCGATAACAAGCTGGATGCTCCTTTTAAACGGAGTAAATCTGCCGTGCTTTCTTCTAACAAAGACACTTTGGCTCCTTCATAGATAAAAGCAATTATCTCAATTGTTTCCTTTGGCCCGCTTAGCTTCACCGGTACTTCAAATTTTTCTTTTAGTAGGCATATTAATCTTGTGATTTCTAAATCCTTCTCTGTTTTGGGTTTCGTGAGGCGGAACTGTGTAAAATTCTCTGATCCCTATACTATTAAATTACTATACTCATCTTTTGTTCGTCCCATTTTGGAATATGCTACATTTATTTGGAGGCCATTCCACAAAACTTTCATAAATAGATTAGAACGTGTCCAAAAGGCGTTTCTTAAGCTTAAACTTTTCGGATCCTATACCTTCGTACAGTAGTCGTTTGCTTTTGCTTAACCTTAAGTCATTGGAAACGAGGCGTTCTGTACTCTCCCTGACTTTTGTTTTTAATATTATTAATGGTAGTGTTGATTGTCCTTTTCTCTTAGGTCGCATAAATTTCAACATCCCTCAGCGAGTCTAGCTTAACATTTTGCCGTTCTATTGTGAAATCCATAGAACTGAATACGCACGCAATGCCCCCTTGGTACGTGCCTTAAATGAGTTTAATTTGATCTCGAATTCTATCTCACTTGATTTCTCTTGCTCAAGAAATTTATTTATTAATCTTTTGTATTCTTTCTTTTGATTCTTGTATTTAGTTTAATCAATAGTTTTAGTGTCCTGCATATATTACTTTTATACTAGTCTGTAAGAAACCCGCACTCCCTTTCTGCCGTGACCCAAGGCTCCACTCGGATTGGTTACCGCATCTCGCACATGGGTTGCTCACGTTGCCCAGAGTGCGCGAACGAGGACGCAAGAGTCGGGATTGAGTACAGCCATGCAACTGGAACTGCATATCCAGCGCAACGACTATACCCCATTGCACTCCAAATGGTAATGGTAATTTGTAACAACAAATTGCAAAATTTGGCAACCCTAGAGTACGGGAACGCTTTCTGGTAAATTCTTGAATCTTCTTGCTAGTTAGGGAACGCAACTTATAGTAGCGACAGTAGAGTTGGATAAAGAGTTGCATTTTTCAGGTTTAAAATTTAAATTATGTAAGAGACGATTGGGAAATTTACGACAGGAATTAATGCCACACTCCCGCCGTCTTGAACAGTTTTGGGTATTGAGACCTACGTCGAGGCAACTAAAAGATAACTGATGTTTTTTTGTGATATTCCTTCTTTGAGAGGTATCCAAATCTTTAAATTTCGGACACAAATATAATTTATGATTTTCCTGACACACTATGCATATTACTTTATTTTCGTCAACACGGGTTTCGAAGTTCTTTGTTGGTGGAGTGCTGATTCATTGGCATTTGAATGTTTCGTAGTACCCATGTCTTTAGCAACAAAAATATATGTAAATGGCAATCTGTTTTAACCAGGCAGAGAATTCCCGCAGACTAGGGTACGGTTGGTGCATAGTAAAAGTGTAGCGCGTCCACTCTTCTCTTTTGTTAAAGGGCAACTTGCTCACCAATTCATCCATTAGTGTTGGATTTGCCACAAAAGGATGTGCACCCGCGCTTTCGAGGAATGCCGTCAATCAGATAGCATTGTAACTAAATTAATAATTTCATTTGATTTACCAGCAGATATAGCTGGAAATGCTCGGGCTTTATCTATCTGACTACGTATAAGAAGTTCTGGGGGGTCCATAAATGAATTCAAGAGAATTTAAGTCTGAATTAAGACTCGCTGGGTGCATTAACAACGATTGTACGCGTTGGCGAGCAGTGCCTTTTAGAGCCTTTTGCAAGCGCAACAAGATTTCTAGATTTGTATAGCCATACGTGGCGATCGTTTCGCGATAGGCCACAGAGAACATACATAGGTTCATAGGTTCATTCTTCCGGAGAGCCGTAAAACTCCGGCAAATCTATCAATTTTGGCACAAGGAACTGGGTGTTTTGGGGGGCATTGGGTAGCGTGTTGCCCAAAGAAAATATTGTACTTTGATCATTGTAATTCGGTTCATGTTGTCGAGGTTGTGGTATGTTGTATATTTGGTTTGAGGTCGGAATCGACGTTCGGCAGCGGAAGTGGCTGCTGAAGTCGACATATTCAAATGTTCGGTATGCTTTGGCAGAGGCAACTAGGTTTGTAGATAGTGATCGAACTTTTTAGAAAAGTATCGATACTAGTACTCATATAATAATAATAATAATAGATTGGCGCTTACACATGTGTTAGTGTTTGGACGAGCTTCTCCTCCGAATTGTGGCGTGCGCCTTGATGTTGTCACACAAAGCGGAGGGACCTACAGTTTTACGCCGACTCCGAATGGCGATTGTATTTTTATGAGAAGCTGTTTTTCATGGCAGAAATACACTCGGAGGTTTGCCATTGCCTGCCGAGGGTCGACCGCTGTTAAGAAAAAACGTTGTTTCTAAACTTTTTGCGATGTTGCTTTGACCAGGACTTGAACCCAGGTGCTGCGGAGTGGAAGCGCGCACTGCTTACCACTACACCACAGCGGCCGACTCATATAGAATACTCTAAAAAAGTATCGATGCCATTACTCATATTTGCAAAAAGGTATCAATAATACTCATACTTCCAAGTATTCTCAAAGCAAACGCAAAAACTGAACAAAAATCAGATTGCCTTGCCTTTTTCACCTCTTCCTATTTGTAAATTTAATAGTCATTGCTCTTATTAGTTTTAATCTGATCTAAAGGGGTTTTTGGAACAAACTTCCGATAAATTAGTTTTACATGCGTAAATTAAATGTTTATAGCAAAAAGCTTATTTCCAAGTTTTTAAAAGCAAATATTTTATAACTGTTTGACGCGTACATGTATTTATAGATAACTTTACTTTGAAAATGAAATGCAAATGTAGAAGACGAGAAGCAAATGTGGTGAAGCCCGTTCTCTATTGGAAAGATAAGCTCTCTTTTATAAAAGTGTTCTTCAGGAATGGGCTGGATTTCACAACGAAGGTAGAATACATGGGTTAACGACAGCTGCCTTATACTGGAGAGTTGTCAAGTTGTCGAGTCGAAAGGCCATCCTCTTCCCTCGTTAATTATCAAAGGGGAGGCAAGATATTCGTTTTGCAATTAGTTAAACATTTTTACCCGAAGCCAATGTTGAAATGACCGCTAAATTTTCTTCTAGGTTGTGTAAAAATTGCATAACTGTGTCAATTACCAGTAACTCGCTAGAATAAAATATGTATTAATTATTACTATGGGAGTATACATATCGTCACCCGTATGCCATAAACATGAATGTGTAAAAATAAAAATTTTGATGGTGAAAGTAAGAATCCGGCTGCTGGTCGACACAGTTGGCTTTTTGATTCCGTAAAAACTTCATGAGCAAGAAACGCTATGTTTTCAGATCTAAATATTTTAGCATTCTTTCCAAATTTCTTTCCATAATTATCGATTTTTCTTTTAAGAGTTTCATGGAACTTTCGCAAATATTTGCAGCAACAAATTTTTTTTCAACATGGTTGGCGACCGAAAGAAGCTTTTCTTTTTTCGAACACCCAATAAGCCAAACTTCAAACAACTCGCCTTTTGTAATAGCATGATAGCCCAGAAAAAACCCGTTTTTGTTGAAAACGGCTGAAAACGGCGGGCTAAGTAAAATAAAATAATAATATTGGGGCATAGGTTCTCACTTATAGTTTTGTTTTCCATTTAACATTTTCTTTTAATTATTCGAACTTTAAAAATAAAAATGCACTTGAAACTTACAAAATAAACCGGTTGCGCAAACAACGTGTCAATAACGTTTTGAAAGTGTAGCTTTGGTTTATTGCTGTCTGACGGTGTTTTTTATTTTACAAAAACAAACTGAAGTTTGTGTCATTTTGGTGTATTTCCTATAGAATGGCAACAAAAAATAATGTAAAACTGCCCTTAAGAAATTGGACTTTCGCACAGCCAAATGAATCATTTGACCTAATGTGCAATGCTTTGAACGATATGAAACAGAAACAGATACGAAAGCAAATAAATGGAACAATTTTCATTCTCTTACGAATTTGAAGTCAATTTTTTTTATTCAAAATGGCGGATCCAATATGGCTACGGTGACCATATTTATTAGAGCCGAATATGGGACAAAAAATAATTTCGCAAACTTTTTCCTCAACAACGCCTTCTTCAATGATCCTAGATGTACTAGCCCTGAAACAGTATCCTTATAGTGACATCACAAATTTGTAGGATAATTTTCTGGAGATCTTTACCCCGTAAAATTTGTTAAAAAAAAGTTGTTAAATTTTAGTATAATAAAGTGCAATTTTTAGTCGCTAAGGCTTACCATTAATGTTTAACATTTTTTGTTTTGTTGACGGTGTTACGCATTTTTTTCGTACAAAGTAAGAATGTTCGACCTTTTTTTTAAAGGGGAGCAAATGAGCAGCACTTCCCACTCGCACTTTAGTATACTCAATTTTAATGAGTTACAAAACTGCAAACCAAATATTTTTTCTAAAGATTCTATTTAAAAAGTTTGAAATTTTGGTGAAACATTGCAGAATTAATTTTTATAGTTTTTTGCACAAAGTTTGAAGTTTGGTATTATACGGTTTTTGTTAAGAAAAGAGCTTTACTTTCATAAAATAAACAATATACATTAAATAAACTAAGGAAAAATAGCCAAAACTTACTAAAATGTCGAGTCCTAATTTCTATTTTGGTCACTGTATGTATTCCTCGATTCGAATCACAGGCATTCAGATTAGAAAATAATAATTGTTTATGAAACAATTACGATCATACACTTAAAACTCGTTCATAGGCATGCCATTTTAATGAGCTGTTAAGGCGTCGAAACACCGAATAAGGGGCAAATACAGGACATTAAAAGAAATACAGAACATTTGGCGTCCCGTATAAAATAAATAAATTACCAGAACAATGGGTCAAAAAAGAGGACTGTCACGTTTAATACAGGACGGATGGTTAGCGTAAATATGGCGATCAATTTATAAAAAATGACTGAAATTAAAACCTTAATACTGAACGTTTTAAGCATTTCCATGGGTTGAAAGTCGTTAAAAGTGGGTTTCTGGGTTTTCTGTGTACGATTCTGATGTCAGCAGATTTTCAAAACTCAAAATGCTGGATCCGAGTTTCAAACAAATCCAATCATTTTTTAAAGTTGATCGCCTTATTGGATCCTCCATTTTGAATTTTAAAAATCTGACATCAGATTCGTAATCGGCAACCCCAGAAAACCACTGCTAACGAGTTTCAACCCATAACAATGCCTAAAACGTTCAGTAACTGTCATACCTAAACAAAACCGTTGGGCGGACGCCTAGCGTTAACGCCGAAATACTACACCTAAACAAAAGAGCCAACGCTACGTCAAATGCAGAAATAACACCAACAACAAGCATGGGTTTGTTTGTGTGATATACGAAAATGACAGTTTCGCCGTTTTCTGCAGCCAACTTCACTTCCTAACGCCCTGTCAAAATCGGATTTTCCAACCGCTGAGCGTTGATGCCGCGTTATTTCGGTATGCTTCATACAAATTGTATGAGCGTGAGAATTTTTTGACAGCCTGACAACGCTGACGCTTTTGTTTAGGTATGGCAGTAACAGCGTTTTTATTTTAGTAATTCTTTATGAAATTGATCGCCATTTCGAATTTAAAAAAATTTACTTCAGATTCGTAATAAGCGACCCCAAAAACTCTCGAGTGCTGAGTTTCGAACGAATACAATAATTTCTATTTTTTTTTTTAATTGATCGCCATATTGGTATCACCATATTGAGCTTTGAAAAACTGACAATGCTTAAAACGTTCAGTATCAACGTTTAAATTTTAGCAGTCCCATTCTAACTGTCCAAGAGAGGTGCGTAATTAAGAGAATGTTCCCCAATAAAACCAGAGTGATTAAATGTAAAAACAGCATTTTTAGCAGCATTTTAACATGTCAAGAAAAATAAATAGTTGAGATCATCGGTATTCAAACTGTTTGTATATGCAGAGTTGCGACAAATTGCATATTTTAAATACTCAATATGTATACCAATGAACAATTTTTATGAATTTTCCATGTTTAAAACACCAATGGTAACCAATAACAAACGAAGCATCAACTTTGTTTCTAATGCGCTGATTGCGCTAGCGATTCGTTTCGATAAATTTTCGGATGCGTTTTGGAAAAGTATACATCGTCAACATTTTGTAGTTCGGCGTTATTGAACGTTATACTTTGTACGTATGCAAAGCAATTGACGTTTTGGAAGTCAGCCTATCTCTATTTATCAACACAAGCTATTAATTTAAAAAAAGTATTAAGCCATTTACACACCTACACCCATTTACGTACTATACTCACTATATTTTTTAATTGGAAGTTTTTTTTTTGAAGACGGACATATTTTCCGTAAATGCGGCGAATTCACAGCTGAACAATTCCGTTCCTATCGCATTGTTACAATACGCACAATAGAATCAATTATGAATCGTCCATTATCTGCCACCGAACAAGAAGTAATACTATTTCCACGAATTTGTTGCAATACATCTTGCAGGGAGTATGATTTTAAGAAACTTGTGGACTGCGAACACTGCGGCCAGGTATTTATAATTGACATAACTAAGAACTTAGTGGCTTAAAAAAAATAAATATATAGATATGCATAAATTCGCCTTACACCCCTGAGTCTAAAGTATTTTTGCAAGGCAATTTCGAAAAGATTGTTTTTGTGGTCGAACGTAGGACCTTAAAGTATGATATATCGAACACGGTCGTCTTGAACCAGACTTAAGTTTTATCAAAGTGTGCCTAAAATCGGCTTTCACAGCCTTTTTCTACATCATTTGTAGGTTTAAAATCCATCGAGATCAAAATGTTGATCCTTTTTTCGAGATATTCACATTTTTATATTTTACTTTGTAAACGCAATAATCCTTGTTTATACTAGTACTTATCATTTTAACAATGCAGGAATCGTATAAAAATTTGATATAAAGTTTATTATGTATATGTATGTATAAACATACATATATTACATCCTTGATGTTTTTGCAAAAACGTCCATCGACCAATTGCAAAGCCGCCTATCTTACGGCACTCAAATTTTACAGGAGAGCGAAAAACGGTTTTTCTTTGCAGGTATTGCAAGTTTTTTTTTTATTAGAGCGGTTCTTGTATAAACGCTTTTTATAAGCTGTTATTTAACTTGGTCATCCCGCGCAAATCGCGGAAATTTCCAATCGATTTTAAACTGACTTCCCGACAAGTTAGAGACTTGAAATTTTCAGCATAGTTCCAATCACGATGACAATGCAATTTAAAATATAAATGAATTCCCCATATGGTCCAGGGGTCTTGATTCAAAGGCGGTCAAAAAATAGTAAGATTTATGGCTAACAGAGCGTAATTTGCCAAAGAACGTAAAACCACTATAAAATTGTTAAAGCTGCCGGCGCGCCGCGGCGGTAGTGTAGCAAAGCTATTCCTAGTCTAGATATGAACCTCGTTGTAGGCATCATATCAAGGAGATACAATTAGAAGACTCCAGATGTCGCCCCGCCAGAAGAAGTTAAATATTGCGCCTAAATATATGCCATGCTACAGCGGAAATGGACGACACGCCATTTCTTTAAATAAAATTAACTGCTGCTATATGTACATATGTATGCTTATACAAAACGTAAGCAAACAACATTTTGCTTGCCAAGTATTCTGTTCTCTTTCATTGCAAGTTGAATTATTTAAATATCTGCATACATACATATACAACATACCTAACCAATTATGTATGTACGCTGAATTCGCCGACAAGCTTTTTTAATATTTAACAATATTAACTATTAATATTAAGCAATATTTAACTTCTAATGGCGGGGCGACATCTGGAGTCTTTTAATTGTATCTCCTTGATATGATGCCTACAACGAAGTTCATATCTAGACTAGGAATAGCTCTGCTACACTATCGCCGCGGCGCGCCGGCAGCTTTAACAATTATATAGTGGTTTTACGTTCTTTGGCAAATTACGCTCTGTTAGCCATAAATCTTACTATTTTTTGACCGCCTTTGAATCAAGATCCCTGGACCATATGGAGAATTCATGTACATTTTAAATTGCATTGTCATCGTGATTGGAACTATGCTGAAAATTTCAAGTCTCTAACTTGTCGGGAAGTCAGTTTAAAATCGATTGGAAATTTCCGCGACTTGCGCGGGATGACCAAGTTAAATAAAAGCTTATAAAAACATACAAAAAATGTGTTGACCAATTTTTTCTAATGTCAAGGAATAATTGTGGCTCAATTGCAATATTTTTCCGTGAAAGTCAATTACATTAGCTTTCAAAGGCATTTTGTTTGATATCAAAATATTACTTCAGTCGAAAGCGCTACGATTAATTTTCAAATTTCTACGGTGTAGCATATGACTCAAAACATTTGGTTTATAAAAATATAATTCTTTTATAAACAATATATAATATAATAAAATAAAATGTCTATCTTACTTGGGCGTATAAAATTTTTGATTCTTATACCACACGCTTTCCGGGTTGTTTCGGGGATTAGAGCGTAAAAATAAGTTACTCTATCACAAGTGTCAGAAATCGGCGCCAAAAGTGCCCAGAGCGTGAGGAACGCAAAATGGAATAAACCTTATATTCCAGCCCTTAGCCTTGGAGTTATTTTGTAGCAGACCAGCGCATAAAGAGTAATACATATGTACATTATGTCTTTTTACGATAATATGAACATCGTTTTCTAAAAAAAGAAAATGAGAGTATAACATATCGTAAAAACCCTTAAAAATATGTATGTGGAATGCATGTTTCTAAAATTTAAGATTTTATTTAACAGCGCGGCAAAAAGTTAAATACGCCACTAAACTTTTTTCGCATGCTACAGCTTCAGCACTTACGCGCTGCGTCCAACTAGGCTTATATTAAAACGTTGAAAGGTTCCTAGAGTGCGCCGATTTATTTCAAACTATAAATGATTGGTTTGATATTTTCAATTCAAGAACCGCATCGAAAGACACTCGTGGGCTAGAGACGGAGCTTCAACTACCTAGAGAGACCCGCGTTACCCTGGCTCAGTTACGGTCTGGATATTGTAGCCGCCTAAACAGCTACCTGTCCAGACTCGACCCAAACATCCCAAATGAGTGCCCGGCATGTGGAGACTCCCCCCACGACACCAACCACCTCTTCACATGCCAGCTCAATCCGACTCAACTAACACCTCTCTCCCTTTGGTCCGACCCCATCGAAACAGCTCGTTTCCTGGGCCTACCGTTAGTTGAGCTTGACGATAATGATTAAAAGTTGACCCGAAACAGGCGGGGCTTAGTAGTGCCGCTACAACAACAACAACAACAACACTCGTGAGCTGAACAAAGCATACGGGCTATCAATTACCCAGCAAAATGCAGTACTCGAGAAAATGAACCGTTTTGTAAACAAGTAATTTTTAGCAAAAAAAAGCGACTTCTATTCTCATATAAAAAAAATATGGATATATATATCTCAGGATCCACTGATCGGATCTTAAGCAGATTAGTATGGGACCACCTCTGAGACACTACCTTTCCGATGCCAAATTATCGAAATCGGTTGACGCGGTCCAAAGTTATGCGATAACATACATAAAAATAAAGTAATGTAAAAAAAAACATTTTTTTTTTTAAATAAGCTTTTACTTAACATGTTTAATCAAAGGAATAAAATAAAGTAGTGAAACAAAAGATTTTTTAGCAAGAAAATTTTGTCAAAATTGCACTAAAATGAATAAAATAAAATAAGTTAAGGTCTCGTTAAAGTTACTAAAAGCCATTTAGTGAAAGGAGCTATTCAAACTCTAATGAAAATTACTAACAATTTGTACTAATTTACTTCGTTTCTAAAGAAGCTTGTCGGCGAATTCAGCGTAATGCATAATTGGTAACTGATGTCCAGAGCGTACTTAAATTATGGAGGGAACACTTTTCCGCCCTACTAAATGGCAGCAGCACAGAAAGTTGTGGAGAAGAAGAACCCGAGCCCGCAGTCGATGATGACGGAGTCGACGTTCCACCGCCTGACTATGACGAGGTACGTATAGCAATAACGCGGCTGAAAAACAACAAAGCCGCTGGAGCTGACAGCCTGCCAGCTGAGCTATTCAAGTACGGCGGCGAGGAGTTGATAAGGTGCATGCATCAACTCTTGTGCAGAATATGGTCAGATGAACGCATGCCCGACGACTGGAATTTAAGTGTGCTNAGGCGCAATATTAAAGTTCTTCTGGCGGGGAAACTTCTCGAGTCTTCTAATTGTATCTCCTTGATATGATGCCTACAACGAGGTTCATATCTAGACTAGGTTGATATCTAGAATTTGCCATAAATAGCTTTGCTCTGGTTTTACGTTCTTTGGCAAATTACGCTCTGTTAGCCATAAATTTTACTAATTTTTGACCGACTTTGAATCAAGGCCCCTGGACCATATAGGGACCATCATTTATATTTTAAAGTGCATTGTCATCGTGATTGGAACTATGCTGAAAATTTCAAGTTTCTAACTTGTCGGGAAGTTAGTTTAAAATCAATTGGAAATTTCCACGATTTGCGCGGGATGACCAAGTTAAATAAAAGCTTATAAAAAGGATTCCGACGAACTGATAACCTCCTCCTTTTTTGGAAGTCGGTTAAAAACTTACTTCCGTTCCGTTTAAGTGGGAAACTAGACTGCTTTTACACAGTTCAAGTATTGAATTCAATTCTGCTCGCATGTAGAAGAGAGGGGGTGAGAAGAAAAGGGACGAGTACACATGCGTCTGTACCGTCAAGTCGTTTCAACTTTCTTGCTTTGCTTTTGGCATTTTCGTTGCTTCCCATTTAAAGAACCAAAAACTTGAATTCAACAGAATTGAAACGTGTAAAAGCAAATAGAAAACACAAAAGAGAATGAGCAAGAATTGCTTTCAAGTACTTGAATCATGTAAATCGGGTGTTACTTATGTTTCAACGGGGAATTTTGCAAGTAAACAACGCGCTTCCCCTTTTGTATAACTACCTTAGTCAATATTGAGGTGTGTCTTATATTATTACCAGCAAGTTAAATCAAGACTGTCTTGAAAACTTCTTCAGTGCAATACGGGTGAAAGGAGGGCTGCATGACCGTCCACCACCTCTCGAATTCAAGTACAGATTTCGATCATACCTTCTAGGTAAATTTTTAACCACATAAACAAATTATTGTTGTTGTCATAAAGATTCTAAATGTATGCATGAACTTTGTTAGGGTGAAACGAAACTATTTTGAGCACGGAAACAAATGTTGAGTCTTTAAGTGAAGTAATCTTGAAATTTGGTGAGGGCCTGCTTAGTGAAAATATTTTCAAACCATTAAATTAGATTGAAATATCCGCAGACGAAGAACTCGAGGTAAACTGCTCACCCTTTAGTTTTTATTTGATTTCTAATTTTCTTAAGGTACTGGCCCAATGCAGGCTTGCTCTGCTTGCTTCGCTGCGAGAAGTGTCAAAAATTATTTAGAATATACTAAAGCGTATAAAGGCTGGCCAAATGGCAGCTTTTCTTTACTTGCTTTAAGCGCCTCAAAGTTCTAAATAGACAAATGTTTTATTTCAAAGCGCTTTGCAGGCTTTTGACAAAGAGGCATGTTCCTGTTCAAAATACATAAATTCAAACAAAAATTTGCTAACTTAATTTGAAAAAAAAGCAATTCGAAATGAAATTTAACATATCGTTATATTATAGTAAAAAATTGCAAAGCTCACTGTACCAAATTTTACACGAGAGGAAAAAACTTCTTATAGCTCTTCTCTTCAAGTAAATCGCTTTTTTAAGTTATAGTTTTTTTTAGTAAATGTAGATATACATATGTATGTATAATTATTACCATTTCTTTTAAATACAAACATTGTTTCGCATTAATTTAAAAATAAATCTGATAGTTTTATATAAATTTTCTAGAGTTTTTTAGGAAAATAATAATTAATGTTAAGGGAACAGACATTGACTTTTCAACCAGACAGCTGGTTACTTTGACAGCGTTTCAAACTGCCATTCGGCCAAACAAGTTTTCAAACTAAATCAAAGCAAACTAAAGTCAGCAAGGCACGCAAAGCAAGCCTCAACGCTTATAAAGGCGCTGGCCCAATGCAGGCTTGCTTTGCTTGCTTAGCTTTGAAAACTGTCAAAAGTTATTTGGAATATACTAAAACGTATGAAAGGTGGCCAATGGCAGCTTTGCTTCACTTGCTTTAAGCGTCTCAAAGTTTCAAATAGGCAAATGTTTTATTTGAAAGCGTTTCGTAGGCTTTTGACAAAAAGATATGTTCCCGTTCTAAATCAATTCAAACAAACTGCTGCAGACTTTTATGTACAAAAATTGTCTTATGTAATTTAAAAAAATATATGTATAATATTAGTAATTCAAATGTTTCCATATTTATATTTAACATGACGCTGGCTTAAAGTGTAAAGTTGCTAAGCCCAATTTTACAAATTTTACAGGAACTTTGAATACAACATTTTGCGTTTTTAAAGCAAAGCAAAACTCCATACAAATCGGAAGGATTCGGTCTCTGTTACAAAATTTCGTATTATTTTGGCCTTATTGCATATTCGGGGCCTCTTTTGAACTTATAAAATTAAAAAAAAAAAATTGAAGGCTTCATAAAATGCAGACTTATCAACTTTTCACACAAAGCTAGCGATATTTATGATGTCAAACTGCTGGTAAGTCGTCTCTTGAAAAATCGATTTTGTTTGAGTTTTTTGTTTCTAATAAATGTACATATAGTTATATATGTTTGTATAATTGTTATCATTCCTTTGAAATGCAAAAATTAATTCACATTAATTTAAAAATAAATCTGAAAAGATTGTTTTGTATTTCTTTTTTTTTAATTTTCTGGAATTTGATGGCAAAATTATTCTTAGTGTAAGGAAACATACCTTGACTTTTTAACTACACAGCTGGTTGCTTTGACAGCGTTCCAGCCGCCATTTGGCCAAACGAGTTTTTGAAGTAAATCAAAGCAAATTAAAGTAAGCAAGGCGTGCAAAGCAAACCTGCAGTGGGCCAGCGCACAGTGGCCAATTTTTCGAAAAAGCTGGCCAAAAGTCGAAGCGTGGTACAATTGTAATCAAACCTTGTGGCCTGGGTTCAAACCCAGTGTCCGACCAACATCTAAAAATAAGAAACAAACAAGTTTTTTGTAATAAAGTCGCCCTTTGGCAGGCAATGGAAAACCCCCGAGTGTATTCAGCCACGAAGAACAGCTTCTCATAAAAATAAAATCCGGATTCGGCGTAAAACTGTTGGTCCCTCCCATTTGTGTGCCAACATCAAGGCGCACGCCACAAACCGGAAGAGAAGCTCGGACAAACACTAACGAGGTCTTAATGTTTGTTTCTAAAAATCTTCATGTTCAAATTTACACGGGAACTGCGAGATTTTGAATGAATCAATAAACAAGACATACATATTTGTTGGCACAGGAATATATTTTTAAGATAACAATTTTATACCCCATCAGACTCGCTGTCATCTGAAGTATCCAAGCTCATATCTATATTTTCTGATGGCAATTCCGCATCCGCATTTACAACAGTTGATAATAATTTAATGGCATCTGACGACAGTTTATGATTTTGTTTTGGTGGGTTTAAACGTAAACTTGAAATGACGGGGTCCGAGGATACATGCAGCCGATATTTTTTAATATCCTTATTCCCTGACTCTTGGGCTTCTTAGGAAGTTGCCCAATTGGCAGGGGTGCCCATTCAATAATGACAGGCCTATAGATAAGCACTCAAATATAGTAGTACTTTCTGACATTATTTAAATTCTAAAAACATCCAATCTTTAAAACATCAAAATCTTGACAGAAATAATTTTTTACATAGTTTAAATCTTTTAAACATAAAAAAATTAAGAATCGCGTATAAAAACTGATGTCCAAACTACAGTGGCGGCTTGTGGCAGGTGGTTGTAACCAAGGTGGATGGGAAAAACTTCAATATATATGAAAAAGAAAATTAGACCGCCCATCTCGACCACTCTCGTAACTATTTTCCTAATCCATCATAATGAGTAAACAAAAAAATCAATCCGTGAATATCTATGTCTTACCACAGTCTTTATATGGCGTGACAATGAAAAAACAGGTTTTACATACTCTAGATTACANAATGAGTAAACAAAAAAATCAATCCGTGAATATCTATGTCTTACCACAGTTTTTATATGGCGTGACAATGAAAAAACAGGTTTTACATACTCTAGATTACAATGTCCATGAGCGGATACTTGAAAACTGTTACTTTTTTAAAGATAATACCATGATTTTAAAAACGACGAAAACTCTTATTTACGAATTGCTAGCAACAGTCACTTCGATCTCCTGTAACACTAAATGCCTTAAGAGAATCGACTTGTTGTCTCATAACGATACGCAGTAGAGCCCTCCTAACAATATAAGATGGTTATGCATACGAATGCACCAATTTTTTTTTTACTTTTGGCCTTGGTTTTCCAAAAATTGGCCACTGTGCAGCGCTTTAAGTAGCTCGCAGAAGAGCATGAAGCAGAACATTTTATTAGTCAACTCAAAGATGTGGAATATGATGGACTTGAAAATGTTATATATTGTAAGAAGAAAATGAAAAAATAACAACATAACAACATAATGCGCTAATGGTTTTCATTATAAAATAAAAAGAACAATTACGATAAAGTCTCCTTTAACAGTTTACATTTTATACATATATTTTTAATAAAAGAGGCACCAAAATTGTGGGATTTCCAATATGGTCATTGGTTAAGGGGACGGTGGGCGAAGAGGAGGTCCCTAGGGACCCATTACAAAAATGGCCAAAAATCACAATGTTCACTTGCGTTTTGCTGCTTTTTTCGCTTGAAAAAGGCTGAAACAGAAACATAAATACTCATTATCACTATTATTTTACCAGTCTCTCATATAAACATTTTTTTAAGAATATTGTTTAGTATTACTGCAAATTATGTATTAATTAAAAACGCTTTACAAAATTTCCGCGCCAACGACTAACGTGCAATAACGATTACAATCAAGGCATAACAAGGTAGAAGTGATTTCGACATTTCTCTCTTTTGAACTGCGACTAAAATGTCAATTCTTAACCCTATGCTATTAAAAATTTCAATTTTTTTAATATAAATTTTCAATTGTGAGCTGTGCGCCTGATTTTAAATACATAATAAAATGAAACGGAACTAGGCGGTATGTTGTGTTTAACAAGAGCCAGGACAACAAACTTGTGCGTTATTTTAAAACTCCGAAGTATCAATACTTCATTACGACACTCTTCACGTGTGCGCGAAGACCATTTTAGTGCCAGTGACTTTATTTGTTGCCCATCGCAGGCGGGTATTTCTAAGCGGACGCGTTTGTTCCCAGGTGCAGGAATTATTATACCGAATATGAAGAGAAAATCTTCCACTCATATACATGGATAGACCAAATTTGAAATGGTGGTCAAATAAAACCTAAACCAGAATTCCTTGTTGACATAAAGAAACTGATATTAACTTTTAATAAATTTAATGCAAAGGAAATTTCGAATTGCAAAAATTTAATAGCTGAATTATTGGAGTTAAGTTTTTTAAATGTCTAATATACTTTAAAATTAAGTATTTGAATAAAAAAAAAAATGCTATTAACAGCAAGAAAATTGCCAAAATGGGTTTATAAATGAGTGTGTTTCACTTAGTGTGTAATTTTGTGTAAGTATGTATTTCCACATTTACATTAAAACGAAAATGCAATACTTAAAATGAAGCTGATTCTAATGAGATTTTAAAAATTTCCATATCTACAAAAATTTTCATTTCAAAGATATTAGCCCGCAGTTATAGTCAAAATAAAGTCGACTCTAAAGTTAAAAGCCGCTTTTTTGACAGATATTCCATTGAAAGTTATGTCAAAAAGCTGCTTTTAACTTTAGGAGTCGACCTTATTTTGACTATAGCTACCGTTCGTTGAGTTTTATCAAATATGGTAAATGCATAACAAAGGGTTTACATTTTTTGACATTACAGTCAGCTATGAGAGAGCTCGACTGAATTGTCACTTCTACCTTGTTGAATATGCCTTGATTACAATCAAGGTGTATTAAACAAGGTGTGATTGACAACTCAGTGCGGCCCTTTTATAAGGCACTATAATGTCAAAAAGTATAAACAAACGAATTAAACCTTAGTGATGCATGTATCTTATCAGCACTGATGTCCTAGGCTTTTATTTCGATTATAGTTTTGTTTTACTTACATTACTTACACCACATATATTTTGTCAATAAAATAAAACAAATTGTTTATAAAATCGTTTTATCAATTTTCTTGTTTTTAATTGTCGTAGTTTTATGCTTTTGCGCGTTTATTTTTATATTTCAATTTTTTATCCTAAGCATTATTCGACACTTATAAAAGTATCATTTTACATTTTTTACCAATTTTATATGTGAGCTTAACTCAAACAATTTTGAAATTAAATTCTTTTCATGTGAACTAGTTTTCCATTAAAGACCTTGCTTCGAGCGGTTTTAATTTAAGCTCTTCCATACTTGCTTGCATGGTTTAATTATTTCGGTAAGCCGAAATATTTCTGTTCGCAACGTGCATTCTAAAGAGTCGTCTGTTTGAGTTTGGGCATCAAAAAAGAATGTATCCTGATCGTGTACTAAATTCTCACTTGTATCAATTTTTCCGTATGGCATTGGCGACTGGGCATGGGTATGAACGAGCTCGTTGGAAAGTGTTTGATTTGCACATCACTTTCCTTGAAGTGGTGTTCAGAAACGCGAGATGAATCACGTAGTACAACACCAAAGCTTTCTTCCCATCGCTGCCGTCTTAATTCGCAACTAGGTGGTTTAAAACATCGCACTATTTTCGTGACCTGACTTTTATTGCATCGTTTCATCTTGGTTCCCTTACATTAAATATTTAAGCAAAGTCGAACGTATTTACTTATTACCAAACTTAAATGTACTTACTTGCACTTCTCGGCGGTTTATCTCTTAACAATTTCACGTTTATTAAGAAAGTTTGCTTTGCTTGAAAAATTTGTGTGTATTTTTTTTTTATTCAAATTTGAAAAAAAGCACATTTTCAAATGGGTTAACAGTTCATTTCAATTTGACATTATAGCCTGTTTCTTATGAGAGCAATGTCAAAATCAATCACACTTTGTTGAAGAAGAGCTTAAAAGAAAACGAAAAAGCACCCAACCAACCAAACAGAAAAGACCTAAGCATGTAATTTTTTTAAAGCCCGGTCCTTATCTGCGGGAATAGAAAAGACCTAAGCATGTAATTTTTTTGAAGCCCGGTCCTTTTCTGCGGGAACACAAAAAAGAGAATTCTACTTAGTGAGGGTTATAATCCCTAAGTGCGGCCTTAGCCCGCCTACGCAGAAAGGTGTTCTCTGCAAAAGGTGTTCTGCGACACAGAAAGGAGAATTCTACTTTGTGAGGGTTATATTCCCTAAATGCGGCCTACGCAGAAACTTCTTCGCGAAAATACTGTGGGTGTGGGTCGTTGGGTTAACCACCCACCTCTTCTTCATTCGGTGTTTTGCCAGTTCAACATTTGTTATTTTGTTACATATTCTTGAAATATTGTTTTTATTATCGCTAATATAAACTTTAATAACTAAATTATAAATTTTAGTACAATTCCAAGTGTTTCTGCGTTCTGATACATGTCAGTGCTTTCATTTGCTTAAAACAAGGGAAAACGCAAGTGAAAATTGTGATTTTTGGTAATTTTTCTAATGGCTCCCTAGGGACCCCCTCCCCTTCCGCCCACCGCCCCTTTAACCAACGGCCATATTGGAAAGTTTCCCCAAATATGGGAAAGAAAATACTCCGATGTATTATTTTAATAGTATCAAAATGGCAAGGCCGTTGATAATACTCACAATTTTTGAAACTTAAAGAAATTTTATTATCCGTCAAAAGTTGTTTATTGAAATCAAGGCACATAAATACAGGTAGAAGCCAAAATGACGTTGCTCTCATGAGAACCAAACCTTTAAACTTCAACTTGTTTTTCATTTATTTCCTATATTTCGTTACGCTTTGAATGTCATATCGTTGTTTTTTTTTTTTGAATGTTCGTTAATAACAAATTTTAATTAACATTTGAATTTTTGTAGTGTTGTGCAGTTTATACTTAATGTATGTGTTAAAAATGCAACACCGTTTTTTATGTGGTGTTAAATATGAAGCAGATACCATTTAACGTGCCTCAATGTCCTTCGCGTAAAGAGCGTTGCGAAAGCAGCTGTGGGCCAGAGCTGCAGCGAAATGCCTTGCTGTGCGTTAAACATTTTAAAGCAGCAGATTTCATAAATGCACCGGGAGGTACAGGAAAGGCACGTTTGATGCCAAGTGCTGTTCCTATGACCCTTATGCCGGAAAGTCCCTCCAACAACACTGCAACTCATAAATTAAAAACATAAAACAACATACAAATTAACAAATTTTAACTAAAGAAAAATAAATAAATAGAAACAAAACTTCAAATTTACTCAAAAACGTCAACCAGCGAAATGTAATTTTTTATTTTTCCTTACACACGCTCATTTTTATTTTTACTCTCCCGAAAACTTTGACTTTTGTAGGTTTGATGTCAATTTGGCTTCTACCTGTTTTTATTGTACCATGATTGAAATTATCTTCTTTTTTGTATCGTGGTTTGAAGCATAATAAAAACAAAGTAAAATAGAACCTTGGTACTATAATTACAGGTCATGGTACAATAATTACAGGCATTGTCTTCCCAGAGAGTTTTGCTTCACATCGAAATTCGTGCTCCCTTATTTTCATTTTGACGTAGTTCAATGTTTAATCTTTTAATTTTATTTGGCTTTGCTCTTTGTTTTCGCCCAATTTTGCTCTCTGGGAAGACAATACCTGTAATTATTGTACCATGAGGTAGAACCGTTCTCTCAATTCGTCGGTCATGATTTTTTTGTGAAGATGCTGGCAAACTTAAAATCATATAAAACTGAAAATGAAAAAATGAAATTGTTCAAAATTTTTGTTGTTTGAGATTGGAAATTAGAAAGTGTGTGTGTTGTGAGTAAATTTTAAAATTAATATGCTTGACAACGTCAAAAATGCTAAAAGTGTTTCCCAGCGGTTCTACCCAAGGCACATAAATACAGGTAGAAGCCAAAATGACGTTGCTCTCATGAGAACCAAACCTTTAAACTTCAACTTGTTTTTCATTTATTTCCTATATTTCGTTACGCTTTGAATGTCATATCGTTGTTTTTTTTTTTTTTGAATGTTCGTTAATAACAAATTTTAATTAACATTTGAATTTTTGTAGTGTTGTGCAGTTTATACTTAATGTATGTGTTAAAAATGCAACACCGAAGCGTTGTTTTTTATGTGGTGTTAAATATGAAGCAGATACCATTTAACGTGCCTCAATGTCCTTCGCGTAAAGAGCGTTGCGAAAGCAGCTGTGGGCCAGAGCTGCAGCGAAATGCCTTGCTGTGCGTTAAACATTTTAAAGCAGCAGATTTCATAAATGCACCGGGAGGTACAGGAAAGGCACGTTTGATGCCAAGTGCTGTTCCTATGACCCTTATGCCGGAAAGTCCCTCCAACAACACTGCAACTCATAAATTAAAAACATAAAACAACATACAAATTAACAAATTTTAACTAAAGAAAAATAAATAAATAGAAACAAAACTTCAAATTTACTCAAAAACGTCAACCAGCGAAATGTAATTTTTTATTTTTCCTTACACACGCTCATTTTTATTTTTACTCTCCCGAAAACTTTGACTTTTGTAGGTTTGATGTCAATTTGGCTTCTACCTGTTTTTATTGTACCATGGTTCTACCTTCCTATATTTTTATCATGGGTTTAAAGTAGGCATCCAGACAATTATAAAGATAATACACTATTCAGCAACCGCCGTTAGTGTAGTTTGCCGTGAATTTCATATTATTTACTGAAATATCCAAATAAAAACCAATTTTTCATAATTCTGCGATTTTTTGTGATTATGTATTGCCTCTTTTCCACAAATTAATCAAAACGTAACCGAATCGTCTAATTTACTGTCTTGGAATAATCGAAGACAATGAGAGAAGTGTGAATGTATTAGTAAAAAGTGTGAATGTATTGTCTTCGTAAAATCGTAACCCCAAGTTAGACTCAGAGGTGTACCGCGATCTTTGTTTTTTTGCTTGTAGGGTGGTACGTTCTAATATACAAATACATACATACCTATGCTTATTTACAAGGCAGCGTATTGTAGCGACAAACCGGAACATTTAACCAAAACCCATAACCAGTGGTGCCAATCCTACCAGCTATTCAAAGAGTTTGAACTAATACAGGCGCGATTTGGACAAATCGAACCAACAATGCCTACGAAAATACTTCGTGACATACCCAGCGCATGCTGCAACACAAAACAGATTTTAAGCAAATTGGATTGCGGTATGAAAATTTAAGTTTTTTGTTGTTGTAATTTTATTAATACGATATTTTTGTAGCAGCTGTGCTCGATCCTTGCGAGTTTGCCGCCCTCAGTCAGATTTCAACGTGTCCCCTTACCGCTTGGTATGCTTTAAAATTATGCGGCCATTTAAAGAAAGCGGAAGAAATGACGGTACATCTGATAGGTGGGTATGAAAAGTCCCGAAAACTCCATTAAAAACCTGAAAGATCCCGAAAAATATAACACCAATAACCCTCAGAAGTCTTGAAAAACCCCAAAGTTCCAAAAACAACCCCAAAAGTAAATCAAAAAGAGGCCCGTAAAAACTGGAGAAAGTCTGGAAGTCCTTAAAAATTACGGAGCATTTCATTATATATGTATAGTGTCAATCGCTAAAATAAAAAAGGAAAAATGTCCAATTATAGTTTCCTTGAACTGTTAAGTATTTAGAAATCTACTTAAGCATTTAGAATTTACCATCTTCTAAATACTTTAATTCTATTTACTTTAGTACTAGCACCCCTTAAATACCTAGGTTTTATACTTGAGTATTTAACCACCTTATTAAGAATCTCTAAATACTAATAATTAGTACGGGTACGTATACGAGTAATTAGTATCCAAACAGATGCTTTAAACCCATCACTAATGTATTTTTTAAGCAAAAAAAATTACGATGCAGTTTTTGGGTCTCCTGTGAAATTTGATTGTCGTAAGATAGGCAGTTGAAATAACACAAATGGCAATAACGAAAATTTGTGTTATTTCCCAATTGAATGTGAAATAACATGGACGGATTTGTAAGTCTAAAATTTAGAAAGTGCCCAGCGTCTATGGTAGCGCGCACTGCTAACCACTACACCACAGCCACGATGCTATTTTCAAAAAAGATTTATTCGTGTACCACAATTAAAAAAAGTATAAATATACTTTAGAAACACGCTGGAATCGAAAAAGGCAGTAACATTTATTTATATTAAATATATTGCTCCAGTATTTAAATTAAAGTAATAAATAAAATAAACATTATTAAAAACTACTACCTTTTCCAATTTTTAATTGACCTGATGTCCTTACCTAAATTATTTCTTAAAAATACTATGTCTAAAATTCCACATTCGCAACAACCCTACTTTAGAAAACCGTTCCTATTATTAACTGCAATTTAGATAACTTATTTGACGAGCTTTGTCACCCCTGCAAAAAGTTTGTCTAGAATATTTTAACCCTTCGAATGCCCTTTATGACTAATAATCAGGGAACGGATTTTTAGGACCTAAAAACCTATAAAAAAGGCAAAATAAAGTAACGAAATAGGCTGGAAAGGCAAAAAAAAAATAGCGAAAAAGGCAGGAAAAGGCACTAGGTATTGTAAAAAAGGCAAAAAAAGGCAAAATAAAATAGCGAAAAAGGCAGGAAAAGGCAAAAAAAAGATATTACAAAAAAAGCAAAATAAGGCACTAAAAAAATACAGAAAATACGAAGAACAATCAAAAAATATATTTTTTTAGAAATGTTTATATTACAAGTAAAAAGGGAAAAACTATGAACTAGTTTCATTATATGAAAAATTTGTACTTTGAATCTTTGACTATTTTATCCTTTCGAGTTTCTAACTCAAAAAACTTTAATCTGTATAGTTGTAGTAACATTGAACCACAAGATGCATTTTGAAGTTTTCTGGCAGCATTTTCATTCGATTTTCGCGAAGAAAAGCCTTGAATGTACTAAATGTGCGCTCGACGTAAGTTGATACAAGTGGAGCCCAATTTAAATATGGAACGTTTAAAACGTTCATGTTATCAGGAATAAGGGCGTTTTCCTCGCTCTTTACAATTTTATCCACACCCTTATTGTCTTCAAGCCTACGTTAGCTGAGAAAACGGCTTTGAATTTTTTCAACACGAATTTGGCAAGAGTGCCCTGCGCTTCTATAAGCCGCATGGGCATGTGTATTTTTATTTAAAAATTGTAATCTATAATCTTTTTTAAAGGTAGAAAAGGCAAAAAAAGGCAAATATCTTAAAAAAGGCAAATATTTTAAAAAAGGCAAACAAAGGCAACATCAAATGTGTATATATGGAATCAGGGAAAGCTAAATCGTGGACATTCTTAATCGAATATACTCTATCTCTTTAGCAGAAAAAAAGGCAATTTCCATAAAATCCGTTCCCTGCTAATAATGTATTTCGGGAGTTGATTTTATTTCCATACGTTTTTTTCTAAAACAGGTGCTGAAATTGAATTCGAAGTTGACGCCATACATAAGTGGGAAATTTTTTTCCTACATATAAATCCAACCACCAAAAAGCTCAACGTAGTTTTCGTAGGGCCTGAGCTAAATCAGGGCAACGTTCCGTTTGCGCAACTGATGAAAACAAAGTAAATATTAATTTGTTGGTTTTTCCGGCAGGATGGTTTAGAGACAAACCGGTTTCGGCATTGCGCCCCCTACAGTGTATGCCGTGCAATAAAGCCATAGGAAATAACGACATGGAGAAATAAGGCCATATGGCTTTATTTCCATGGGGAAAGTGAAATAAAGCCATAAGCAAAAATTTGACATATGAGAAATAAAACCATACGTTCTTATTTCAATGCGAAAAGAAAATATTGTCTCTTTAGCGACGGTCCGCATGTACTCGCCACCCCGTGACGTGCTCGCGCTCCGCGACACCCGTCCTGACGCGCCGCGCGGCTGTTGTATAAAATTGTTGCTTTGTTCATTCTTCTTGTTTTTGATGATATATGTACATATGTACATATATGAGGTTTTCTTTTTAATCAGTAAGATATATTTATATATCTATATATCATCGTTTCAAGTACAAAGCCGCGTATCAACATAATGCAAAACCGCGTATCAAGATAACGCAAAACCGCGTATGTGAGGTTGCATAAATTATTTTGTAGAGAGTAAAAACTCATATTTCAAAATCGTTCTCTCTTTTATAAAGCATTCGTATTTCTGGCTAGTATATTTCTGCACGAATGGATAAGGCTTGAGTCAAGAGCTTCGGTGAGCAAATCCAATTTTTGGCAAAAAAAATGTCAGTTACGCGGTTTTCCAGAACGAAGATACGCGGTTTTATACTATGAGGTGGGTTTTGTCGAAGGCTGAGGTATGCTCAGCCGCTCCAGAGTTCAGCGAAGGTCCCACTAACCCCCACCAAATAAAACACAATGATTTGTGTATTAAGTCGAACACACCCACACACACACGCGGCTATCTAGAAGGCCGGCAACTTGTCGTGTAGGGGAGAGCGGAAGGTAAAGAGCGAGAGTCGGCAGTCGGTGTCGGAGATTATCCGGCGGGTAATTGTACGGTGACGGGAGTGTTACTAGTGACAGCGAGATTAGCAGTGGTACGTGTCAGTCGTAGCGAAGAGCGTGGCGATGAGAGCAGTCGCGGTGGTTGTGACGGCGACGGCAGCCTGCAGTTCCCTTGCAGTGGTGGTGGCGGCCTCAGCGGTGACGTTGGCAGTGGCCCATATAATGATGAGGGCGGCAGCGACCTCCCGCAGTGGTGTTGTATGCAGCCCCGATTGACAGCGGTACTGGGCGATGATGGTAGTGGCGATTACCGTACAGTAGTGGCGGCCTGGGGCGACGATAATGGCGGCGGCCCCAGTAATGAAGACAGTAGCAGCGGGCCCTGATGGTGGCAATGGTGACAGCGGCCCTGGGTGGCGATGGCTAGCGTTCGCGGTCCTCGATAGAATTGTCGGCCTTAGGGCGGCAGTAATCGTAGCGGCCCCCGGTGATTAGAGCGGCGGTACGGGCCCTAACGTTGACGATGATTATAGCGGCAGCCCTCGATGGCAGTGAATAGCGGGCGGTCCTCGATAGAATTGTCGGCCTTAGGGCGGCAGTAATAGTAGCGGCCCCCGGTGATTAGAGCGGCGGTACGGGCCNAATGATTATAGCGGCGGCCCTGGATGGCAGTGAATAGCGGGCGGTCCTCGGTGAAATGTCGGCCTCAGGGCGGTAGCGGTGCTGGCGGTCCAGATTTGTTGATACCAACGGACAACTGATGATTAGTACGGTCCCCCAGGGCATCGAAAGGTTGCCCAGTCCCCCCGTATGTATTCGCGGTCGCTAGGCGCTGTAGGGAGGTGGTTCTTTCCCCTCCAGCGCCCGCTGGCCGCACGGTATCGCAAGCAGGCAGGGGTATTTGGAATTGGGCAAGCCCAAACGGATCTCGCCCCCTGTCTGCTTGAGACCGTAACCAAAAATGGGTTTAGCCCATAATGGTTTTGGGGTGTTGCCTGAGGGGTATTCCCCCCCTTGCAGCCCCCCTCTACCAATCAGTCTTCCTCCGAGGAGGAAAGCCAAGAGCGCCCCAAATAGGCGCGAAGCCCAGGCTGCGCTCCGTGCTTACCTACGGACCACTGATGCTGGTTGAGTTCATGCTGGCAGCTTTAGCTCTGGTTTTGTATGAACCGTTTGAGAAGTGAATGGGCTTATTTTGTGTTATGGCTTTCGCGCAGTGAACTTCTTCCATCCGTTGGTGCGCATGAGTATCCGAGTTGCTGTTTGTGAAATCTGCATGTGCTTACCATGCCAGCTTCGCGTATGCGTATGTACGCCTGTATGTATGTACATAGGGGTGCTTTTAGTCTCGTTGGTATGTTAGTTTGTGTGTACGCCTACCAGTATGTACGTATGTATGTTCATATATTGGTACCTATGTGCAGTTGTAAGACGTATGCTAGGGTGATGTTGAATATGTTATTGTGGCGTAGGCAAAGCTACGTTACAATACGTTAAAGACGATATATGTATAATTTCATACATACCTCAAGTTAATATGCATCTTACCGATTTCAAAGAAAATTTCATATATATACGTACATACATATATCTATACCAGGATTACGTTTATTGTTATTGTAATCCCGAAAATTGTCAGCATTATGATTGCTGTAATTGTAATTATAACATGCTTGATTGGGAATACTTTAATTGTAATCCTTAAAATTTAACGATTACGACTACTGTAGTCGTAATCCTACTTTTTATGATAACGATTATAGTAATCGTAATCCTAAAAATTTCAAGATTACAATCATTGATTGTAATCATGAAAATTAGGATTACAGTAGTCGTAATCGTTAAATTTTTAGGATTACAATTAAAGGAATCGCAATCATGCAGTTCATGATTACGATTACAGTAATAAATAAATTAGTTTCGCTTAGGGCAAATACTGATTTTTATACACTAAAATGGATTTAAATTATGCATTCGCCTATTTGTTTGAAATTGTTATAACATTCTACACAGACTCGTGATGTTGTCACACAAAGGGAAGGGACCTACAGTTTTACGCCGACCCGAAAGGCGATTGCATTTTTAGGAGAAGCTGTTTTTCATGACAGAAATACATTCGGAGGTTTGCCATTGCCTGCCGAGAAGCGACCGCTATTAGAAAAATACGTTTTTTGTTTTTTTATTTTATACCCGAGCGCACTTGTGCACAAGGGTATTACAACTTTGTTCATATAACGGCTGTTTGTAACAGGCAAAACGAATCGAGATAGATATAGACAAATGTATACGTAAATTATCAGAATGAAAAGAGAAATCGATTAAGCGGTGACTGTCTGTCCGTCCGTCCGTCCGTCCGTCTGTCTGTGCACACGATACCTCGAGTAAAAATTGAGGTATCTTAACGAAACTTGGTATGTGCACTTCTTTTTGGCGTAGGACGGATGGTATTGAAAATGGGCAAAATCGGACAATAACCACGCCTACCTCCCATATTACGGTAATTTTCCGAAATACGAAAACTGCGATATTTTAGTAACTACTGAAGATTATTCACTCAAAATTGATATTTACAATAACCTTTAGACGAAAAATAAGAATATTGTACATTTTTGGAAAATGGGCGTAGCCACGCCCACTTATGGTTACATGTGTATATCTTGGTAACAGCTGCACCAATTTCTTCCAAACTTGGCACAGTTGTTAGTCTTGCTACAGCAAACGAAATGCCCGAAAATTTTTAAAATCGGACAATAACCACGCCTACCTCCCATATAACGGTAATTTGGAGAAATACGAATTCTTCGATAAATCAACAAATATTAAAGCTAATTTACTCAAATTTATGCTTGCAACAATTCTTTGCCAAGAAATACGTTTATGACAAAATTTTGGAAAATGGGCGTAGCACCGCCCACTTATGATCACATATATATATCTCGGTAACCGTTCTACCAATTTGTACCAAACTCGGTATGATTATTGTGCTTGCCACATAGAAGCAAAACGTTGAAAATTATTGGAATCGGATTCAAATTACGACCACTTTTCATATAACGGCAAATTTCAGAAATGCTTGAAACTTCAATATTTCGAAATTTAAGGACGCTAATTTACTCAAAACTGATACACACCGGCTTACCATGTAGCGGTACCTGCGCCGGGTATTTAATGTTCGGCTCCGCCCGAACTTAGACTTTCTTACTTGTTTGATGTTGGGTTGAACCGTGGCTTGAATGCAGCCCCTGCGAAATGGTAACGCACAATGCAAACCACTATACCACAGCGGCCGCGGTGTAACTGTATTATTTCAAGTTTAAATCAATTTTACATATCTTTCGGTGAAAGTTCAGCTCATTTACTTAACTACAAAACCTCTACAGAAATATCAAAGTCGCAATCAACATTGTCTTGATTACGATTACGTTAATTTGTATCATAACATTTTTAGCGTTCTTCTTCTTCTTTTTGGCGCGGTAACCGCCTAAGCGATTTTGGCCGAGTTCAGCAAAGCACGCCAGTCGATTCTCGCCTGTGCCAACTGACGCTAATTGGAAGCCCCAAGTGAAGCCAAGTCCTTCTCCACCTATTTTTCCATCGCAGTGGGGGCCTCCCTCTTCCTCTGCTACCACCAGCGGGTTCCGAGTTGAATACTTTCAGAGCTGGAGCGTCGGTGTGCATTCCAACGACATGGCCAAGCCAGCGCTGCACTATGTCCATGTCGTGTAAAGCTCATACAGCTCATCATTCCATCGTCTGCGGTACTCGCCATCGCCCGTAAATCTTCCGCAAAATCTTTCTCTCAAACACTCCAAGAGCCGCCTCATCGGATGTTGTCATTCTCCATGCTTCGGCGCCATATACCAGCACGGGCATGATGAGTGACTTATAGAGCGTGGTTTTCGTACGTCGAGAGAGGACTTTACTCCTGAATTGCCTACTCAGTCCAAAGTAGCACTTGTTGGCAAGAGTGATTCTGCGTTGGATTTCAATGCTGACATTATTATCGGTGTTAATGCTGGTTCCCAAGTAAACGAAATTCTCTAACTTTCTCGAAATTGTAACTGTCAACAGTGACGTGGGTGCCAAGGCGCGAATTGCTGACTGTTTGTTTGCTGACAGGAGATACTTCGTCTTGTCCTTGTTTACCACCAGACCCATTCGCTTTGCTTACAGTAATCATAGTCCCATATTTTTAAAGATTACAATTATTATAACCATAATGGTAACATTTATGATTAAAATTAAAGTAATCGTAATCATATATAAGTTAAGGATTACAATTCCACGATCATAATTGAAATGTGATCGTAATCAAAAATTACCCAGCTCTGATCTATACAAATTAATATAAATGCATACATATCGTCGTTTAAAGTGCAAAACCGCGTATGTGAAGTTGTAGAAACTATTTTCTAGAGCGTAGAAACACTCATATTTCAAATTGGTTCTCTCTTTTATAAAGCAATCGCAATTCTGGATAGTATATTTCAGGACGAATGGATAAGGATTAAGCCAAGAGCTTGTGTGAGCAAATCCATTTTTTGGCAGCCAATGTCAGTTACGCGGTTTTGCAGAATGACGATACGCGGTTTTGTACTTTAAACGACGATATGTATACATATATCTTTAAGATTTTCTTTTAAATCTGTAAGATATATAAAATTAAAGTTTGTATAAGATTGCTAATGACAAAACCGAAAAATACTCAACATTGTGGACGCCATATAAGAAAACTGAATTATTACGAAATATAAATAAAGTGGCAGCACTTCACGCCATTTTGCATTTACTCGTTTCAGTTCGGGAACATTGTTTACTTGTTTTTAAATAACAAAATAAACAATCTTTTGTTGCAAAATTTATGTACCTTTTGAAAAAGTGTTCTCAAATAATATATTTTACTAGTGTTTCAAAAGAGAATATTGGTGATTTATTGCATTTTTGAGCATGCAATTACTCATAGAAAAGAGCACTTTTTCAAAAATTGTTTTTTTTTTTTGTATTAACTTCTACATGGTTAACAATATTAACCCCCAACTCCGAATTGTTAATATAGTGATAAAAATGCGCCGATTGGTACCCCTCCTGACAGTTTTGGACGTTATTTTTTTGCAAGTTGTACCTTCAACTAGAGAATTTCCGAGTTACTTTATATACATATGCGCACCAGCTGTGCACTAGGTAAACACACAAAATCTTATCAAAGTGCAAAACGCAAAAATATGGCTTTATTTCTCAATGTAAAGTGAAATACAGCCATATGGTATTATTTCCTATGGCTTTATTGCACGGCATCTGATAGTGATAACTTGAAAGGGGATGACGGAAATTCGTTTCAAAATAAATCGCAAATATTAGTCATAATTAGCATGGATATATGAGCCGTTTAGTTTGAATGTGGCATAAGACATTCCATGCCGTTTGGCTTTAGAACTTCCTCAGCCAAAGGTAAAAGAGTTTTTTCATTGGTCTATGACGATAGAACGATTTACAGGTGCATCTAATTAGAGATAATCAACCATTTCAGCAGAAGATTCAGAAATAACGTATGCCACTTTCAAAATGAACGACTCATATATAAAGTATTTCTATGTAGCCTTTAATATATCCGTATTTTTATATATTAGGTGTTGCAGATCCTGTCGAAAATTGCAGCATACCGTGAGCTACCGTTTTCAAAGTCAGCTGTACCATGATTACTTTTACCTACCTGGATATCTTTCTCCCGACTTAAGTAAGAAAATTTATATAAACTTACATAAACTTAAGCTTAAAAAATCTCATAGTTTGCTTTTTCAATGCCGGCTTATACCGTTATAATGGATTTCAAATGGAAGATACGTGGCCAGAAACAATTCGCATCGCTACCAATATAAAATGCCCCATTGTGGTTACTTCGTATACAGAGTACGAGGCGCCAATGGACATTTCGCGTTTGATGCAGGAGTCCAGCCGTCGTCTGAATGTAGTTTTACCACCGACTCTGAATCCAATGGCTTCTAAGAAACCAGAACGTAACTTCATCTCAGATGAAGATGCGCCATTAATGTTTAAGAATTATTATTGCTTTGTTGTCGAATAAATAAACTTAATCATAGCATTTATAGAACTTGTATTGTTCTTATAGCGGCTATTTTGCCTTGGCTAGAGGCGGATGAGGCCTCAATCGTTGTCGTCACGCTCAGCTAACGGTAATGATAACTCAACGGTACTCAACTGTGGGAATCGGTATGCCGTCGACGTGAATACCCAGCTTTAGCCTGGCATCTTCGTCCAGGTGGTGAAATGGTTGCTAAGGATTTCGTAGGTGAGGGGGTTAGGCTCCTTGCAGTGAAAAAGCGAGTTAGTCCGGAGAGGTAACCGTTTTCTTTTGAGCACAGGGTATCAATTCCATTCCCATACGCCAATATCGAACAGTCGTCTCCCCTAGCCCCCCTACTGTTTAACTTCTACATCTCGAAGCTCCCTCCACCACCGCCCTCGCTGTCGATTTTCTACATCATTCCTCGAACATTCTGGCATTTTCTTGTTGTTCGCTTCGCGTTGCCGCAATATTCTCCAAACTGCTCTCCACCTGCTTGCTGTTCCAAACGCTGCTAGCCTTTCCAAGTGGACCAGCTTCATCTTGTTTCTTGGGCTCCCAACGGTCTGGATTCGATACACTACGTCATTCAGCCGTTGGACGACTTTATACGGACCTTCCCAGTTGTATTGTAGTTTTGGGGACAAACCTCTCTTCCGTTGTGGATACGCAACACTAAGTCTCCATCTTGGAAACCCTCGGAGCTCATCGCCTTACCATACTTGGCCTTCATCTTGTCACTCATAATTTGAGTACGCTGTCTCACAAGGGCATGTATCTCTCTCAGCTCCTCTTCCTGAATGTTGGACGTCTCTGTCCCAATTCTTCTTGCATCACCACTTACTCCAAACTTCAGGTCACTAGGCAAACGGAGTTCACTGCCGAAGATTACTTTAGCAGGATTTTTACCCGTGGTCTCATAACTGCTGACCGGAATTGCATCAGGAACAAGGGTATGTGGACATCCCAATCTTTCTGATTCTTCTCTATGACCTTCCGCAAATGCTCTTCCAGGGTTCAGTTGAACAGTTCCACCATGCCATCTGATTGGGATGAAGAGCCGTTCAAGTTTTCCGGATACCCATAGGGATAAATCGATACCATCAAGGTATTACTCAAATCAGTACTTGTACTTGTACCAAACAAGGTATCGATACCTACTCAGTATCAGAAAGGTATCGAGTACTTGTACATAGAGATACCATTTTGCAAATATTGATTTTTTTTCACAAAAAATATGCATTTATACAAAATTATTTATCGTCTAATATTTTTTCATAGAAAAACAATAGAATAGATTTTTACAAGGTACCTAGCAAGGGGCAGACGGGTCATGTATAGACGGGCTTGCTTATATACATAGCTGCGGAAATGTAGTGCGCATATCTTCCCATTCCTCTAATGCCGAGATTCCCAAATTTTTTTTTCTCGCAGACCCCTTTCAAAAATTTAATGGTTTCGGTGGACCCCCTGCTGATACATTTCTAAATATTCCCTAAGCTCGTAAAAAAATCAAATGTGAAAATTAGATCTAACAATGTAAATTTGCATCGCGGGTGAATTCAAAAACCAAACTTAGAGTGTCCAAAATAAAAGTAAAATATTTTCGTGTGTTCTATTTAGAAAAAAAATGTGATTACACACTTGTAGGTTTTAAAAAATAGAGCTCGTAAATGCATCAAAATACCCTCTCGCTCGAAGGAGTTATATTTTTTAAGAGCACTGCGAGCGCTAGCGTTATTTACATTATCTTCACCATAAACTCATCAAATGTTCGGCTCACTCATGACTTTGCACGTGGAGTATATCGATGGCTGAGTGGAAGATCGACCTATCTCGGCAGCCAGTTCGAAAACGCTCTATCTCAAAAAACTTTTCAAGAACGCCCTATTTCAGAAATCATTTCAAAAACGCCCTATCTCAGCTGCCGATTCAAAAACGCCCTATATCAGCATATTTTCAATACATTTTGAAGTGAGATAGGGCGTTTTTGAACCGAATTTTGAGATAGGGTGTTTTTCACTTAAATTCTGAAATAGGGCGTTCTTGAAAAGTTTTTTGAGATAGAGCGTTTTCGAACTGGCTGCCGAGATAGGTCGATCTTCCACTCAGCCATCGATATGTAAAATAGTTTATTTGTGGTAATAGCATCATTTTTATTCCGAGCTTTAAAGTGAGGCGAAAAATATTTATCACATGTTTAAAACACAAAACTTAAAACATAAAAACGGCTAAGCTTTTAACGCCAAAATTTTCAGAGACTGACAATAGAGAAAAGAACGAGTTAAAAAAAAATATATATAACAAATAACAAAGCAAGCAGGAACTACAAAAAGTGTTCCACCGTCTCATCTTCTTCAAGGCAAGATGGGCAAATGGAAATGCATTTACGCCTATTACAGACAGGTGTTTGCGCCACGTGAAGCAGTCTAGCAAATTGTTTGCAGTGTCGTCTGCTCAGAGAGAGCAAAAAATTAGATAGACCTTGTGAGATTGAAGGCAACATGAGTTTTGCCCACCTGCATCCCCTCGATACCTCTCAGTCATTTCTGAGCGAAGTATTCACCCAGTTTCTGATGGTGGCTTCGATTGCCGAAGGTGGGAGTGCTAAAACTAGTTGGGGACCGAGGAATGCCTGGTCTAAGCAAACTCTGGCCAAATGATCAGATGTCTCATAACCAGGTACACCAGAATGACCTGGCACCTCGTTATGTTCACCAAGTCGAGACTTGCATTTCCGAACTAGTTTGGAGGTACTTAAATAGAGGGCTGGTCAATGCCTTAATTGCAGCTTGGTTGTCACTGCAGTCACGTAAACTCCTTCCTCTCCACCTATGTTCCACCTCGTAGTCCATGGCTTTGAGTATTGCAATTACCTCAGCCCGGAAAACCGAAGCATATTCCTCTACAGACAAGTGAAGCTTATCTCTATTAACCTCGAAAAATACCCCAGATCATGAGCCAGAGTCAGTTTTGGAGCCATCAGTGAAGATTCGACAATGTGTGAGTCCGGTCTCAGCAATGTAATCAAACCAGCACGCAGTCTCAGGGAACTCAACATTATAGAATCTCTTCAACAAAGGTAATGCTGGCGTACTATCCTGTAGCGTTGAAAAGACACGAGTGCTTAAATCTCTGCCGCCAGCAATTTTCGCCGCGCCCTACTCATTGTCATACCAGCGTCCGGTTCTTTTTAGTCTGCAGGTGGCCATTAAGGCTTCCCCACGTATGAAAACACAAAGTGACGGTAAGTACAGCAATGCGTCAAGAGCACCATACACCACTCAAAAAAATTAAAGTTAAATAAAGAGGATATGAAGCAACCATTTTGGTTCTTTACATCGAAACCAGATAAATTTTCGTGGACCCCCATTTAGAACTCATGGACCCCCATATTTTGTTCACGTCACCGTGGACCCCCGTCGAGTGTTCCGTGGACCCCTGGGGGTCCACCTGGACCACTTTGGAATCACTGCTCTAATAGGTTGCTTTTCAAAAAAGATGCTGAAGCATAATAAGCTTTGCACTTCCGATACAAGTACTCTTCGATACCTACTTGGATCGCAGTAAAAAGTTAAAAAGTATCGAGTAAAAAACTACTTGGTAAATTGAGAAAAGTATCGAGTATGTACTTGGATATACTTGTATCGATTTATCCCTAGATACCCAGTATAAGGCACATCTCTTGGAATACCACCGATTCAAAATTTCTTCCCTGGCCATAGTGCAGCTCTTTAGGTACACCGTATCTCACAACATAGTTGTAGGTGAATACCTCCGCTACTGTTTTAGCTTCTCGGTTTGGAATCGGGTATACTTCCGGCCATTTGCTAAAGTAGTCCATAACCACAAGCACGTATTTTTTCNGGGTATACTTCCGGCCATTTGCTAAAGTAGTCCATAACCACAAGCACGTATTTTTTCCCCCTGTGCGCTCATAATAAATGGACCGGCTACATCCATGGTAATCCGCTCGAATGGTGCACCTGAGTTATACTGCTTCATCTGGCCCCTTAGCTGCAATACACTCCGCGCAGTTAGACATCTACTCTGCTACCGATTGCCGACAACCAACCGAATGCAACCTCTTCTTGATCTTCTCCAGGGTCTTCGTGATTCCCAGGTGCCCATTGGGACCATTGTGGAATTCCTTGAGAACGTCCGGATCTCTTACCCTCGGAACTATTATTAAATTGCGGGAGCACTGTCCATTTCCACTTTCCCATACGCTATGCAAACAGCCAGATATTCATTTTAAGCTGTTCCATTGTGCCCAGTAGGCCTTTGCGATTGGGCTCTCCGTTGCCATTTCCTCCTTAGTTGGCCGTCTGTCCGTCTCCAGTCCATGAATAAAAAGCTGTAGATCTGGATCTTCCTGCTGCCATTTTCGTAGCTGTTCTTCTTTCCACTCTTCTGCTTGTGTTTTTGTCGTTAGCCGGACGTCAATAATGTCTTCATTAGCTTGAGCTTTTGAGCAGTGTTTACATTCCAGGCTACGTGGTCGACGGAACATAGCATCACCATTACCGTGGACACTCCCCTTGTGGTGCACAAATAGCGAAGTAATAACTCTGCAGTCTCTCAATCCATCAAGCTAGCTGTCCTTCTGGATTCTTGAATGTAGTAACCACTTCAGCGCTGCATGATCCGTTCGAACTCGGTAGCGTTGACCATAGAGGTACTTGTGGAAATATTTGACCCACTCCATGTGGCATAGCCACTAGCATCCGTATTCAAAATAAATGTTGCACCCGAAACCGTATACGCTTGCATAGGCGCAGTGCATAACCGTCCCTTCAGAACTTGGAAAGCCCCCTCCTGCTCCTTGTTCCACTCGAAGGCTCTATTTTTCCTAGTGAGCTCATGAAGGCAACGCTGGCGAAATTCGGAACAAATCACCGATAGTAGGTGCATAACTCAATAAAACTTCCGAGTTCGCGCAGGTTCCTAGGTCTTGGCCAATCCTTTACTGCTTCTATCTTTTCCTTCGCAATACAGACGCCCTTCGTTGTCACCTTGTATCCTAATTAGTTCACCTCCTTCTTGAACAATGAGCACTTTTTAGGACTTAGCTTCAGACCAGCGCCAGGTATCCTCTGGAAAACTTCTTCCAAATTGATAAGGTGCTCCTCAAAGCTTTTACCCAACAAAGTAATGCCGTGTACATACACCAAGCATGTTTTCCAATGCAATCCCTTAAGCACATGATCCATAAGTCTTTCAAAAGTGGCAGGAACGCTGCATAATTCAAAAAGCATCATCGTGAATTCCCACAGACCATCTCCAATGCTGAAAACTGTCTTTTCCTTGTGACTTACATCCACTTGCCAACAACACTGGATCAGAAATTTTAGTTTGGTTTTTGTTCTTCAAACGCCACTACATGAAAAACGAGCAGTAAAGAGTGTTACTCAGGTGTACGTGGCGTATGAGTAACATTCTTTCCTGCTCATTTTTCATATAAAAAGTCTTTGCGTATCTTTATTTGGCCACTCATTATTTTTTTTATTTATCGATCGATTTTCTTCTTCTTCTGTTAAAGTTAAAGTTTTTTTTAATTTTTTCATAAAAAAACCTGGAATGATTAATTAATTTGTCAGAAACTATCAGTCCTATCGGAAAGTGATGTATATATGGTTTATGGAGAATTGTATTATCTTTCATTTGCCGAATCTCATTTTAAGACTGCTAAATTGGTTCGTAAGATATACGTGATTAAATGGAACCACTTTATGACGATGAGTTGACGATCAGTTTGTTGAATTTAATAGTGTTTTGTATTTTAGGCTATTTGATCGAGTAAGTTCCTGTGCAAGAAAAGGCTTTTTTCTTCACTTGCCAGCCCGACGTTTAATCAAATATCTCGAAAACGTATCCGTAGAAAAAAAATTAACTCGATTTTCGGAACCACTGAGAAATTCTACATAGAAATTGGATAGTGGCATCCATTGAACATTGCTGTAAACCAGTGTAACCGCTCTTAAGATCGAGTGTTGAGAACCACTTTGTCCCAGTCAACGAGTCCAGAGTGTCATCGACCCTGGGAACTGGATAGCTGTCCTTTTTCATCACATCATTTAGTTTCCGGTAGTCTACGCAGAACCGCATTTGACCACCCTTCTTGTTCACAAGTACTACCGGCGAACTACATGGACTCGCTGATGGTTCAATCACACCACTTTCGCTCATTTCTTTTATTATTTGGCTTACAGCTTTACGTTTGGTAAGTGGAACACTCCGAGGAGCTTGACGGATTAGCCTTGCATCGCCAGTATCAATGCCATGTTTCACAATGTTGGTCCTGCCTTGTTTGTTGCCATCCTTGTCGAATATGTTGGAGTATCTGCGGAGAGGCTCCTTAGTCTGGTGTTTTCCTTCCAATCCTACCGTCCATGCATTTATTTCCTCCGTAATGTCATTATCGCCCAAGGAATTGCTTGCAGGTAACTTTTCGCAGTGGAAGATTGCCTCTACCCCTTGATATTGCCCCAGTACAGTTCCTCTTCGGAGTTTTATTGGTGATCTGCACTCATTAAGTACTCGCACTAGGATGCGTCCATCTTTTTGCGTCTTAGCCAGTGTTTTACCAATAAGTACGTTCGGTGTAGAATTATGTGATGCCTCAATAATCCTCAACTTGTTTGTCCCACAATTTCCATCATTCTTGGCCCAAACAACTGCTTCTGTCTTCGGTGGAATCTGTTCGCTTTCCTCTAGGATCACTCACTTGCTGCTGTACGGGCCATCATACCCAAAGCTAAGACGTCATGATCCTGTCCTTCATCTCGATCTGCATACCTTGATCAAATAAAAGGTATACTCCAATGATGACTTCATCCACAATCTCCGCGACTATGAGGTTGTGTAACACCGTCACCTACAACTTGGGTGCCCTCACCAGTTGCTGCCCTCAACCTTGCTACAGGTAATGGCCTTACCTCTTTGACCAAATCAGATCGAATTATGCAAAGTGATGCGCCCGTATCCACAGTTAGTACTCGCTCATGACCGTTCACATATCCGCCAACAGTAACGTTGCTCGCTTTTCTGGGGCGTTCAATTGCGGGAGCCAGCGCGCGCCCCTTTCTGCTGGCTATTTTTAGTTTAACGACTGATTGGAGTTGGGTTCGTCTCCTTCAGCCTTGCGTTTTCGTCCTGATGAACTCTTGAGCCCAGTGGAACGTGCGCTGCAATCTCGGGCGAAGTGGCCTGGGTTCCCACATGTAAAACATTTGCCAGAACCATCTTTTTTGGCGCCTAGCTTAGGGCTGCCAGATATCTCTGTTGCCAAACCGGGACACTAAGGGGCGGAGAGGCCCCTCGCTTCCTTCCCTTTCGTTTCGACAAAAATTACGTACGAAAGGATGTAGTAAAATTTTATTTTGACAAACAAAAACAAAAACATAAAAACATGCGATCATGAGAACAATACAACGTACACTAGTAAAACAAAACAATTTATCACAACTAAAGCATAGAGAATTTTTCACAATGCATGTACCTTTTTGTTCCTTATAAAAATACAGTTTATCACACCGCACGGCAGTGCGCGCGAGTGCAGCCACAGTAGCATGCTGAATTGACTCGCTTATATATACACGAGATTTGGAAGTTGGAAAGGTCTTGCAGAGTGTGTCCAGAAAATATATCAAAGCTTCATAAACGATTAACTAAAGTGTTGTGAAACAAAAAACGTTTTTTTGCTTTTAACGGTTTAAGGGGCATGTGGGTACACCCAACATATTTAGTGTTATTCTATATGCCAATACCTTTCATATGATTTCTTATATATTAAGTTCCGGCTACTAGTTGGAAAGATATAGAGGTAAATGNTAAAGCTTCATAAACGATTAACCGGATTCTTAAAAATTGGACTAAAGTGTTGTGAAACAAAAAACGTTTTTTTGCTTTTAACGGTTTAAGGGGCATGTGGGTACACCCAACATATTTAGTGTTATTCTATATGCCAATACCTTTCATATGATTTCTTATATATTAAGTTCCGGCTACTAGTTGGAAAGATATAGAGGTAAATGTGTTTTGGTTCGTGTCTCCACTACGAGATGCTTTGGTATGTATGTGGCGTCTGTACGTACCATCATTTAATTTTTTTCAAACTTTCAGGAATTAAAGTCCAAAAAAACTAGGAAGGTTTTGTTCCAGGATGTTTTGATTCGTATGCCTTTGTGGGCGTGGGTGCTGCCTGAAATTCGAAAAATGGCAATTTTTTAAACTACCACTGAGGCCGCACTACTCAGTCCATGTCATTGATCAGTAGAAGGGTCTTCAAACAAGCTATCTAACGTTGTCTTTTGTGTTTATGAGATATGAATATGTCATAACGTTATCGCCTGAAAACTAAAAATCGGGCTGCTGAAAATATACATTTCGGGTATTTTCTCAAAAACTGGTCAGCCGATTTTATTCTAAGTTTTCACAAGTCTAGCCCAAAACCTTAGCTTTCATCTGGTATATAGCCTATATCTGGGAAAACTCTTTAAAAATTAACATATAAAAAATAAAATACGAGACAACCAGACGAATACAGTTGTTTATTGTATCGAAAGTTGGTACCAAGTTGATAAGTTTTTATCATTTNTAAAAATTAACCTATAAAAAATAAAATACGAGACAACCAGACGAATACAGTTGTTTATTGTATCGAAAGTTGGTACCAAGTTGATAAGTTTCTATCATTTCTCATAATTCTTTTTTATTTTTAATTTTTTCGAATACAAAGGATATGATCATTCTATTTCACTTTATTCCGTGTTCGAAAAATTATAGGTTTCAGTGGACACATCGGCTTGAATACATGATTTAGATTTAGATCATATTTTAAATTTGCTACCACAAAATAATTGATATCAAATAAAACACCTCTTTGAGGTAAAATTTTCGCGCGACGAAAGCTGAACTAGAAACACAAAATTTATGATATCAATTTCATGACGAAAATGGTACGCAGTTTTTAACTGCCTTTGAAACGTACGGAAAATCTTTTTTTATTTATTCGGAACGTTGCGAAATGTCGTCTACTGCTATAAATACAAAATAAAAAACAGAACTTTTGCAACGATTCGTATGAATGAAAAAGATTTTCCCTACGTTTTCGAGGCAGTTAAAAAATGCATACAATTTTCGTCATGAAATTGATATCATAAATTTTGTGTTTCTAGTTCAGCTTTCGTCACTGGAAAATTTTACCTCAAAGAGGTGTTTTATTTGATACTAAATACATCAGAAAACATAAAAATAAAATTTCTAAACTTTGTGGAAAACTCGGGAAAATGCAATAAATTTGCATACAAATTCGCAACTTTCTATTCAGACTTTTTTATAAAAATTTTGAAAATAAAGTTTTGCAGCCAATAAAATTTTGTTGATTTTTGGTATTGTTTTTACTGAGAGTTTCTTCCATACAAACTATGTTCGACATTTTTTTGTATGTGGAAGACACTGTCAGCAAAAAATAAATAATTGCAAAAAATCAACGAAATTTTCTGGTAACTTCAGACTTGCACTTTACTAATTGGCTCAAAAGCTACATTTTCAAAATTTCAGATGAAAGTCTCCGAGCCAATAATTTTGTACGGCACGGTACTTATAAGTAATGAAAAATTTAATAAAAGAATTAAAAAAAAAATTCGCATATGAAAGAGCACCAACTCGTAATCAATTTAAGTATACAAATTTAGTATTTAGTATAGAAATATTCAATTCAAATACGCCAATATTAAAANAGAATTAAAAAAAAAATTCGCATATGAAAGAGCACCAACTCGTAATCAATTTAAGTNTTTTAAAAAAAAAAATTCGCATATGAAAGAGCACCAACTCGTAATCAATTTAAGTATACAAATTTAGTATTTAGTATAGAAATATTCAATTCAAATACGCCAATATTAAAATGAAGCGCTTTGCACTTAACGGATGCTTTCTCATAATTAAGTTAAAAAAAAAAATATTTAAATTCCATGCTGCCTGTAATGAGATTTGAACCTTGACGCTCTGGAAATTAGCAATTTGTGCCAAGCATCTTCGTTCACTCCTGACATGTGCTACATCCAGACATGTAAATGTGCATTTAAATGTTCAGTTTGATTCAACACCACGTGTGCGTGGTATGAAAGTATTGTTTTTAAATACGAAAATTTTAAAGCGATAATCAAATAAAAAAATATTCATGTTTACTATGCGTTATTTCCCCCGGTAAATTCATAAAATTTGTCTTAATATTACAACGCGTTTTTCCTCTCAGTGTAGTCATTTTTATTGAAAATTTGCGCAATCAAATCGAAAACCGGGACACTTAAACGAAACCCGGCACATTTTAAGGTTGGACCAGGACACCGGGACAAATAGTCTAAAACCGGGACATGTCCGGGAAAACCGGGACGTCTGGCAGCCTTAGCCTAGCTGCTTGATTATCTTCTTCAGCAATTCATTTGTCTCAGCCGACGTTTCCACTTCAACTCGATAGGCTTTATAAGCTGGTCTACTTAGGTGAGCCGCCATTTCAGGTGTCTGAGCATACGATACAGTCTCAGCAAATGTTGGTTTTGGATTCGAATACATGTCCCTCATTCCGTTTATGAATCTTTGGATTTTCTGTAGCTGTATTCCCGAACTGGAGCTTGAAGACCTGGAAATGAATCGTGCTGTCAAATGATGGAGTCTTTACCTTGGGACCACTTTTCGAAGCAGCTGGACGATTCAACTGCAAATCACGGAGGCGATCTTCCAACTCCTCAACCTTAGCCTAAACTTTGTCCTGTTTCTCTTCGATTTGGTCGTGTATTTGCGTAATCTTTGCATCCTGTGCTTCCAGCGGAAATGATATACGCGCCTCTTGTGCCTGTAGCTGGGTTTCTAGCCGTAATTACACCTGCGCTAATACCTCTGATGACATACGTGTCTCCAGTGCTTGCATCTGTGAAAACTTTGACATCTGTGACATGGCAGCCAATATCGTGTTCGTGTCCATAGCTGTTGATGAACTAGGAGTCTGCTGCACATCCTTCGACGAACAAGCAGCCTCATGCTTCTGTTCGTCCGTGGATATCGCGGAGGTTGCTAAATTTCATTTTTCCAACTCCAGCTTAAGTTCCTCGATCTTTAGGTTTTGAATTTTTGCCATTTTAAAAAGTTTTTCCAATGGGATATATTTAACAATCCCACTTCTGAAACCAATTGTTACGATTATCCTTGTTTAATTGACGGATTTTCCAAAATCCTTTCGGTTCGTATCGCTGAATTGTTAAATAAACGCTCACGATGAACAAATTACAGTACAATTAACTTTATTGTCGGCCGCTGTGGTGTAGTGGTAAACAGTGCGCGCTTCCACTCCGCAACGCCTGGGTTTAAGCCCATGTCAAAGCAACATCGCAAAAAAATATAGAAAAAATATTTTTTCTTAATAGCGGTTGTCCCTCGGCAGGCAATGGCAAACCTCCGAGTGTATTTCTGCCATGAAAAAAAGCTTCTCATAAAAATACAATCGCCGTTCGGAGTCGGCGTAAAATTGTAGGTCCCTCCGCTTTATGTGTCAGCATCAAGGCGTACGCCTCAAATCGGAGGAGAAGCTCGGCCGAACACTAACATATGTATGTGTAAGCGCCAATCTATTACTATTATTACTAACTTTATTGTATAACAAACACTTTACAATACTTCGGTACTAGACACGAATAGGGGCGCGAGCTCAAAAGTTGACCGCGAAAAAAGCACATACAAAAACTTCAGCGAAGAGAGACGCGTTAAAATATTTGACGGCGAAGAAGGACGCGGCCCTGTAGCGAATGACTGTCATTTGATCGATCGAGTGGCAATGCTGATAGAAGTAACGGTAGTTAGTTGCCATAGTAACCGCAAGATTCACTAGGGCTGCATTTTGTGCTTAACAAAAGTAGTTGTACCTGCCAAATAATGTCGAGTACTGAAGTACTTGAACTAAATTAATTCAAACGATTATTTCATCATTATTCGACCCCGGTCATAGCAAAAGAAAGTAAAAATAAACGTTTTTATTGTGGTATGACATTTTTTATATATGTATAAACGTAATAAATAAAACCGTATAATAAAGTACTTGGTACTGAAGAAGTTCAAATGTGCACATCAACAGAAAAAAGAAAGACGCAAAACAAAAATATTCTCAAAACTACCGCAATTTTTTTGACGCTATCTCAATAACGCCAGCGCCACCTGTGGTGTCTGCGCGCTAACTCAGCGCAATAGCGCAGTGTAATGAGTTGAACACGGCGCCATCTGAGTGTCAACACAGTGCCCATCGTCATACAGTGTAGTACACCGTACAGTGGTGTCATATCTATTATTTCTATAATTTTCGGCGCTGAGCAACGCTTGTACCGCCAACCGAATTTAATTGCTAGGAATGTAGTAAATGCCACGATATTCAAATCATTCTTCAGTAAAAGCTTTAAATTTGCGTTCTCAACGCTCAAAAGCAAAACCAAAGGCTGCGTTTCTTTATACATTCCGGATAATCCCATTTCACACCCGGAATAAACAGAATGTGTTTGAAATATACGTTAACATATCATCAGGAACGTTCTAAAGAATAAGTAAACAAAAAAGTTTATTCCAAACGTTCAGAATGAATAAAGAAATGCAGCCAAAGTACGTGTAAATTTTCAAAGAGTTAAGGCGAATTGTGTAAGTGCCTCATGTGTTGTTTGGTGTTAATTGCGCTGGCGCTGTCCATATACTGGTGTTGGCGCAGCAACTCCGGCTACGGTGTTAACGCAATTGCGTTAACGCAGCGCAGTGTTACCCACGCTTACTCAAAACTCAAGGTGCTGTGGAAAAAAAAGATAAGTTTTATAAAATATTTCGTTTAAAATGAAGAAAAGAGCTTTTAATAACGCCATGAGCAAGAAAACTGATTTACGAATCCAAAATTGAAAAATTCCATCCACATCGCCAGTTCTATTGCGCTGTGGATTTAATAGAAACAAAATTCTAATTGATGTACATAAATTTTTCAAAAGGCCACTTATATCATGAAAATAAAAGGTGTGTCAGAGGACGTAGCCAGCGGTATTAAACATTTATTTTCGGACGAGGCATTGCTGCAGTTTAAAACCACTAAACAAATTTAGGGCCGGTTACTCAATGTCTGGTTAACAAGAATCTCCGGTTAAACATAGCTATCGACGTTACCGACTCCCTGTTATATGCATGGAGTCGAAGTCGTCGATAACGATGTTTAACCGCGGATTAGTGTTAATCAGACATAGAGTAACCGGCCCTTATACTGGTTGGCACAATCATTGGAGGTAATATGTACACATATTAGGGACACTACAAGTTCTGATCATTTATTTTTTCTTTATTTAGGTATAACTATATACATACATATAAACCTTTTTGGCATACTTTGTGAAAAATTTTCAAAAATTAACTTAACTTAAATAAATGGTCAAAACTTATAAAGAAATAGTATCCCTAATTATGTGGCCACTACTGTATACATATGTACATATCTTTTAACAATACAAATTTTTTGGTAATCTATTTCCACATAGATGCATTTAAAAAGAAAGGTCCTGTTGAGTTCCAAAAAGAAATCAAGAAGGCAATTGAGCTCAGCCATCACCGCTTGCACCAAAAAATCTAAAAACACATCGGCTGGATGTATAATATTAAGATATTAGATTTAAGTATGTACATATGTACGCTGCTGGCAAAAATAATAGAAACGCCCTATTTTGCTTACTTTTTGGCTACATTTCCTTTGTTTATTCATCGTTTAATGTACTGTACTTAGTGTAATATATACCTTGTTTATATGGCATTAAACGCGGTATCAAATTAACTCGTGTCAGCGGAGCTCGCTTGAAATGCAAGTTTTTATAAGCAACACCAGAAATGAGTCGATCGAACACACTTTCAAACAGCCTTTTAAAAATTATCTTAGCTATTAATTTTATAACAAAGCTCAGCATAAATGTAATTTCAAGAACTATTTAAATGGTTTACTTTATACAGAGTTGCATGAAATAACAAATTCCGTGTTTATATGCACTCTTAACACGATTCAACAACTTTTAACTCGCATTCAAAATGTGGCAAAGTCGACTCCGACTTTCGACCAAAATCGACTTTTTACTCCTGAAAGTCTAATTCAGTTTATGGAAGTCGACGTTACTGAAGTCGACTTTTCACTTTCGACTCTCGACTTTTTTTAAAAATAATTTATAAAGACTGATCTTCTAAAAACCGCGCGGAGTGCTGTTTGGTCGTATTTAAAAAAAATGTCAATAAAACTGAAGTGAAATGTGAAAAGTGTGGTAGCGAAATGAATTTTAATGACAGTACAATAGTACAAATCACTTAAGAGCAGCGCATAAAATTATTATACGAAAACAAATTCCTCAAATTTGTCAATCGTTTGTCTCCACAATCTTCAGTTAATAATGAGGTAAGATAAACATATTATATTATTATTATGTTTATTTTAACAATTTCATGCAAGAAAGTTTTTCTGCTTGAGTTTATGTAAGATTTTACAGACAGTCTTTGGTTCGAATTTGACCAATCCGTAAGGTACAAAATTTTAAACACCGCTAAAAACGTTGCTGGTAGGATTCCAGTTAATATGCGACATTAGTCGTGTGGATAGTCCCAATCCACTAGCTGTCTGGGCTACTCCCATATTTATCCATGCTTATAAAGTGGCACTTATATTTCTACCAATGCCCGCCAATTCTGCTACATCGGAAAGGCCACATTTTTCAAAAAGTTGTCCGTAATTACCAAATATCGATTCAAAAAATTTTTAGAATTTTTTTTTGTGAGAATTTAAAATTTTTTTTCAAAAATAAGCATTTTCATGCTGTATAACTGGAACAATTTTCAAAATTTATAAAAATCCTAGTGTCTTTTTTTTTTTTACCTAGCATTGAATTTCACTAAATTACAGATTATTCTAAAGACCACTAGTAAATCATAATATATTTGGCGTATTCTGACTCCTATTTTTATAGCTAATATATGAGTTAAATGCAGAGTATACTTAATACATTTTCTTTTTATTAAAAAAGTCGAAAAAAGTCGACTTTTCTTCGTGGATCGGTCGACTTTTAAAGTCGACTGTACAGAGTCGATCGAAAAGTCGAAAGTCGACTTTCTAGTGAAGTTGAACAACCCTATTCGATTAGAAAATGTGTTTACATGTGTGTTTCCATATAACATGGTTTGACTTAGAACGAATTGAAGCAGCATATAAACGTGGTAATATTTAGCTTCTAATTCGATGTAATGTACTTAGCTTCTAATATTTTGATGAGTAATAATTAGTTCAAAAGATTTTATAAAAATAAAGGAAAAAAAGGATTAGATGTGTCATAAATGATAGATTTCTATATCATGCGTGAGAGATCAGACTTGACGAATTTTTACGTCAACTGTGAGTAATCAACAATGATATGAAAACATGTCAAACTTGATGTGTCATGATTTATCGGTTATTACTTCAAATTTGATTGCACATTGCTGACTTATATTAGTTGCGTTCCTTATCTCCCAGAAATAGTCCGAAAAAGTCTGAAGTAGTCAGATTTAGTCCAAAAAGCGTTCCTTAACTCGAAAATGACAGCAAAAATGGGAGAGCAACACTCAGTGAGAGTGACTCTCTTCAGTCCGAAGTAGTCAGATTTAGTCAGAAGAATTTTTGCTGGCAAAATCTTGAAAAGTGTCTGTTATATATTTAGATGAAGTAAATCTCCTACTTAACATTAATTAATACTACCTTATTTTACCAACTCTGATATGTATCGGATTAATTATACTAAATATTACAAATAATGCAACCCTGTGCATTATGAGACAAAATTAGAATAAAAACTTGAATTGGCACTCCGAATCTCGCCGGTCTGATTCCCTCTGGTAGCTGAAGTTCTGCCGTTTTATATATCACGGTTTGTATGCAATCTAGCAAGATCTAGATTTATCAGTGTTAAACTCAACTGAATTTAAATTAACGGAAATTAACGAATATACAAAAAGTGAGAATAATCTAAAAAGTAAAAAAAGTGAATTGTAACTGGAAGGAGGCAAAAAAAAAATAATTGATATAGTAGTGTTTATTTTGCTTGTGTGAATGTGTTATGTACATACATTTCTATTCTTATTTTACGTTAGTTTTGTTGTTGCAATTCTTTGGACTAAAAATTTGGTTTTTTGCGTTCCTTTACTTTTTCCTGTTATTCTCTTTTAGTGAGCGTATTTTGCTTATGCTCTTGCATTTTGACACTTTTCAGATTTTAGTCCGAAAAGATAAGGAATGAACCTATTTCTATCAAGGTTGATCACTCATAATTGTCGAAGATTTATATCACTGATGATTAAAACTGGAATGCCGAACCCAAAAATTGAATCGATCAGCTGTTTACTTGCTAGTTTCTGCTAGTTTTGCGTTTCTTTACTCTTTCTTTATCACAATATAACCAGTAAACAACCATGGGTGAATTTGTCGACTGCCTTCCTCGGGGATGAATATGCCAGGGATGAAATTATTGTTACCCACGCCTTCTAACCACGCAGGGTTGCTTTTGGGAAACAAAATTTAATTAGCTCAAAGTAGTTGCAAAAAGTATAGTGTAAAACNAACAAACAACAAAACAAAATTTAATTAGCTCAAAGTAGTTGCAAAAAGTATAGTGTAAAACGAAATTTATTAAATAATTCTACATAAAATTATATACGTAAATAACTTACCATGTAAACTAGTGGAATAAAAATTGTTTCATTACCTTTTTGGTGCAAAATTAAACGATAATCTGAACGCTCGAAGCGCTGCCACTAAGGGCCAGTTTTTTCAGTGCACGGCCGTGGTTTAAACTCAGTTTAAACGCCCGATCTGGCTGGCTTAAACTAGGAAATGTAAAATTTTCTTACCATAGTAAAAACTTTTTTTTCACCATAGCACTTTTCTACTCATTGGTATAGGCCCAGAGTAATAAAATTTTTTAAATGAAAAAAGAATAACTTGATCACTGCCTTAAAATGTTAAAGCTTGTTTTACTAATCTCTTTAANTCATAGTAAAAAGTTTTTTTTTCACCATAGCACTTTTCTACTCATTGGTATAGGCCCAGAGTAATAAAATTTTTTAAATGAAAAAAGAATAACTTGATCACTGCCTTAAAATGTTAAAGCTTGTTTTACTAATCTCTTTAATTATTAGAGCATTATTATATCATTTTACTATTTTATTATTGCTTAATACAAAATGTACACATTTACTTACCAAACTTTTATTTGATTCGGTGATAGACACATTAATTTTTTAGATTCTGGCATTCATATTTTGGATTCATCTTATGCATTTGGTTAATTACTGCATCATTTATAATTGTCTTTTAATAAGATCAAGATTTGTCAAATGCTTAATTTTATTTATCTAATAATAATGCAGCACACAACCCTGAAATCTAAGAAAAATTCTGAGAAAGGCCATTAAATAGCAGCACACAACCCCGTGCCTTCCTCAGAAGTGAATACGGCTACAACAAGAACGATTAATACCCAAAAAGGTTGGCTACTGTCTATACTGTGTTCTTTATGTCGCTCTCTGTAAGCGTAATCTCAATCTACCCATTCTTCTTCTTCCTGATAATTATCTGCTAGAACAGAAAAGAAACAGTAAAAATTTTAGCTTTGTTTCTTAACAGATAATTATCACAAATTATCACTAATTTCTGCTGGACAGCGTTTCTTAACCCAAAAAACTGGCAGAAACTAGCAGCTCTCTCCGGTACTTACGCTCTTCTTTTATGGCTCTCCTGCTAATTTCTGCAAGTAAAATTTTTACTAGCAGCTTTCAAAATGGATAAAAAAAATTCGCGCCAAATATTTTTAATAGTCAAATACAATTCTTCTAATTCTTTCAATTTTCTCATTATTCTTCTTCCTGATAATTATCTGCTAGAAAAGAAAAGAAACAAAGCCTTTACTAGCAGAAATTAGCAGGAGAGCCAAAAAAAGAAGAGCGTAAGAACGAGAGAGAACTGCTAGTTTCTGCTAGTTTTTTTGGTTAAAAAACGCTTTCCAGCAGAAATTAGTGATAATTATCTGTTAAGAAACAAAGCTGTTTTATCACTACACTAGTGATGGCAAACTATCGATAGTCGCGATTATCTGTCTTCCTCGGGGATGAATATGCCAGGGATGAAATTCTTGGTACCAAGCCTTCTACGTACGCAGGGTTGCTTTTGTGAAACAACGGAATTAGCTAAAAATAGTTTCAAAAAGTATAGTGTTAGACGAAATTTATTGAATAATTCTACATAAAATTATATACGGAAATGACCTACTAAGTAGTCTATTCGGATAAAACTTGTTTTATTACCTTGTTTGTGCAAAATCAAAACGATTATCTGAACGGTCGAAGCGCTGCCACTAAGGGCCAGTTTTTCAGTGCACGGCCGTGGTTAAAACTCAGTTTAAACGCCCGAAAAAATAATTCTCTGGTGTTACTGCCACCGGTGCGAATATATGCTTCTATTTATTTTTCTTCTGTTTACGCGAAAAACAAAGCAGGTAATAATTTTCGTTGAATTTCATTAAGAATCCGTACATTTTATCCTTTTCTTTTATAATTCCTCGAATTTTAAGTGTTAGCAAGAGCAAACCGAACCGAGCAAGAATCACACCTACCTGACGGTTTTAAAGTGGTTTTTGTTTAATAAACGCATGGCTTTCAGTTCTAGAAAAATTAAAGTCAGTAGAAACATATTTTTGTTTTATATAATTGCTGCATTTTAATTGCTTAATCTCTTTTGCACCAGAGCAATTGTCCAAAATTTCCAGCAGTAAAAAGTTACGAATTGGCACAGCAGAAATGTAAAATTTTCTTACCATAGTAAATTTTTTTTTTCACCATAGCACTTTTCTACTCATTGGCACAGGCCCAGAGTAATAAAATTTTTTAAATAAAAATATAATAACTTCATCACTTCCTTAAAATTTTAAAGCTTATTTCATTTTACTATTTTATTATTGCGTAGTACAAAATGTACACATTTACTTACCAAACCTTTATTTGATTCGGTGATAGAAACAAGACCGAAGGATACTTAAGTATTTAATATTTATTACGTTTATTTTATATTGCCGTACATAGTTTTTTAGATCTTAGCATTCATATTTTGGATTCATGTTATGCATTTGTTTAATTACTGCACCATTTATAATTTTCTTTTAATAAGATCAAGATATATCAAACGCTTAAATTTATTTATCTAGTAATAATGCAGCACACAACCTTGAAATCTAAGAAAAATTCTGAGGAAGCCATTAAATAGGAGCACACAACCCAGTGCCTTCCTCAAGAGTGAATATAGCTACAACATCAACGATTACTACAACAACAACCAAAAAAGTTTGGCTACTGTCTATACTATGGTTAATTGGCTGGCCAAAGTTAGTGATAGAACTTTTTAGTAAAGTATCGATACTAGTACTCATTTATAATACTCTAAAAAAGAATCGATGCCAGTACTCATATTTGCAAAAAAGTATCGATGCTACTCGTACTTCCAAGTATTTTTAGGGCAAACGCGAAAATTTAACAAAAATCAGATTACTTTGTTTACATATACCTACATATGACCTCTTTCTTTTTGTAAATTGAATAGACATTGCTTTTAATAGCTGAAGTCTGATCTAACAAGCATTTCTAACGAAGTTTTTGAAAAAAACTTGCAACAAGTTTAAAAGCGTAAAATAAATGTTTATAGCAAAAGGCTTATTTGACGCTTTCCTAAGCAACTAAAGCCATTTTCTAAAGGAAAGATAAGCTCCCTTTCACAAAAATTTTCTCCGAAAGCGGGCTGGATTTCGTATTTAAAACCAAGGTAGGATACATTGGAAAACGAAGGCCGTTATTCTGGAGAATTGCCAAGTTATCGAACCGAAGGCCACCCTCCTAACCCATTCCTTACACCGGCACAAAAGAAATTGGTGTGCGCTTTTAACCAGACCCAATTGCCGCGACGTATTTCGACCTACTGAATCCGAATCTAAGTCCCGGTTGACTCGTTTTTGCCATTTTTTCACAATTTTCGCAATTAACTCCAAATGTATGAGGTGTACGAGTCAAATGGACCTCAGTACATGTCGATGTGTGGGTCTGGTTAAAATAATACTTTGTGTTGGCCAGTGTTATCGAAGGTATGACAAGGGATTCGTTTTCCAATTATTTAAGAAGTTTTAACCGAGCCAAATGTCTATATGACTGCTACCTCTTCTTCTATGTTGTATAGAAATTTCATAGCGATTTCCAGTAGCTCACCAGAGTGACAGTATTGAAGTAAATGAACGTTTTGCCCATGGGGTAATTTTTAAACATTTTTCAATCTGATTGAAAAAAAAATTTACTTAAAAAAGTTTTTAAAACGTCGATACTTTTCGGTATTCGCGATATTTACTCAGTATTTGTCAAAAAGTATCAAGTCTTCGATACTACTCAGTACTCATGAAAAGTATCGATATTCTCTACTCGGTACTCGTATCGTTCTATCACTAGCCAAAATAAACTAATCACAATAGCCGTGTTTTATTTGTCCAAAAACTTAAGCTATTAGCTTATTTTGTATGGAGGACTCACCCAACATAATTATATTGGTTTATGAAAAGCTGTCTTGGCAAACAACTGCCAAAGTTAGGTTAACATAGGAAAAAAGCTAATTTCGTTTTATTTGACCAAGATTAAGCTATTAGCTTGTGATGGTTGAATAAAACATGCCTAATATAACCAGTAAACAACCTTCGGTGAATTTCGCGACTGCCTTCCTCGGGGATGAACATGCCAGGGATGAAATTATTGGTACACAAGCCTTCTAAGCACGTAGAGTTACTTTTGAGAAACAAAAAATAACTAACTCCAAATAGTTTCAAAAAGTATAGCGTAAACCGAAATTTGCTGAATAATTCCATATAAAACGGTATACATAAATGTCTCACTTTCTAAACGATTTACATACAACGCATTTCATAAGCTTTTTTTGCAAAGGGCATGTGCGAATTGATAGAAAAGTACAACGGATTATAAATATTTGTTAACTACGAGGTGAATGAAAATTTTCCACCCGGCCTTACGGTTTTGAAGTATTTTTTTGTTCTAATGTTATTACTTAGACGTCTAATAAATGCATGGCTTTTAGTTCTAGAAGAATCAGTAAAGTCAGTAAAGACAAGTATTTTTTATAATTTCTGCATTTTAACTTATCAACTTCTTTTGCACCAGAGCAACTGTTAAAAATTTCCAGCAGTAAAAAGTTACGAATTGGCACAGCAGAAATCGCCATAATAATAAAATTTTTCAACATGGAACTTTTCTACTAATTGGCATGAAATTACTATCTCAACGCTCGAAACGCTGCCACTGAGGGCCTTTGCCAACTGATAAAAAATAGAAAATTTGGATAGATCAAACAAAAATTTTGAGATTTCTCGTTGTGAATACGAACGCCATAATTTTTACCTAGCTCGTGGGACTACCATGATTCAATAAAACAAAGTTGGATAACCTGGCAGTTGTCTCTCTCCCGCATTCTGCCTTAGCTTGTGTTGCCTTCTTTTTTGATTTGTAGGAACTAGTACTATTTTTTTTTTTGCTTAGAGATACCAGATGGCATCAAAATAGAAGAAATGGCAAGTCTTCTTTTAGAGACCCATGAAGATGCCAGGTTATACTAATAATTTGAGAATTCTTGTCGTATTTAAAGTGAGCGGTTTTCCTTCTTGAAACTCCAACACGCTGAAATCCCGCGAAGAGCAAGGTCGGAGACTCACTTACTTATAAACTAAATATANAATAATTTGAGAATTCTTGTCGAATTTAAAGTGAGCGGTTTTCCTTCTTGAAACTCCAACACGCTGAAATCCCGCGAAGAGCAAGGTCGGAGACTCACTTACTTATAAACTAAATATACTAAGAGATCAGAAAACCAAAAACTATACCTAACACCTAACTATAGTTATTTTAAGAAATTATACATTTCATTTCAAACATAACAAGGAAAGAAACCTTTCACAGTGACATGACAAGAACAAAAAAAAAACAAAACAAACTTCGTATTTGTCAATGTTATTGTGGCTTGTTAACATTTTTTTATTTTTAATATTTTTATTGAGCTTTGTACCACGATTGTTTATTAGGAAAAATTGAAAAAGCAACAAAGTCTAAGCGGTAGAAGTTATAGCACTATNGGAAAATTACAGAACACAAAGAATTACATACAATTGCTTAAAGTGTGTATTCTTTTGATCGCGAATTATTAAGATACTATTTTGTTCGAATCAGGCAAATGCCATATAATTGTAAGTCCACAGAAGTTACTTATACATGTTAATAAGCGCTTCAGCATAAAGTTATACAATATCCATATCCTTAAAGCTAATAAATAAAGGTACTCAGTTTCTTTTAATATCTACTGCCGACATACCTCTGTTGCTTTTCCTTATTTTACAATATTCATGTTTTCTTTTTTCCTTTTTTTCCTACTTAATACTTATATGTAAAGTTCATGTGACTGTTTTGATATTTATATTTGTTTCTTCTACATATCAATACCACATTTATAAATTTCCTTAATATATATATATGCGCATATATATATATACATCTATATATGTGTATTATTGTTTTTTTTTTATTTTTTTTTTTTACAAGCATATCGTCATATCAGTTAAAAACGTATGTCACTGTTTAAAGGACTCTATCTAACTTAACCTTATGCAAAAACAGAATCAAATCTCTGAAGTACATTGGGTTTGATGCATTAAAAAGTTCTTTCAGATTATTTACCTCATTGAAGAATTGAAAGGCATGTCTGGCGGCTGAAAACTTGCTGCACTCGAAAATAAGGTGCTCGCTCGTTTCCTTAACCTGACACACAGTGCATAGGTCATTGATATCCCTTTTAAACTTACTCAGGTAAGTCCTGCCGTATGTATACCCTGTCATGATTCTATTTAGAAGTTTTATATCGAACACCTCAAACTTATGTTTCTTATCGCAAAACCACGACTTTTTCCTAATGTCAAAATTGATGTTATCTGCAAAAAATGTTCCCTTGTCTTCACTAAGAAGTCTAAACTCCTGCTCCCATTCACTCCAGATAATGTTGCAAATTCTGCATAGCGCCTCACCCAGGGTTAAATCATACCTGATCTCGAGTCCCTTACACACTGCTTCTTTTGCTGCCTCATCTGCTCTCTCATTATAGCAAATGCCCAAATGGCTCGGTACCCATAAGAAAGTAAGATTCTCACATGCCGACCTGAATAGTGTTTCATGTATCTCAGCCACAATATAGTTAGACGTGTTATTTTTTGCTAGTAGTCTAATAGCAGCCATACTGTCCGTGATAATCGCGAATTTTGTCACCTTTAGTCTTGTGAGGATAGCCACCGCCTTACTTATTGCCACAAGTTCCCCGAACGTGGACGAAAAAGACTCTTCAGTTTGTACATATACGACCATTTTTTTTGAGGATCATGTATCGCCACACCAACGACCTCACCAGTCACCGATGCATCAGTAGCCATCAGGTAAAACCCTTCGTTTTGCAATCCTTTGATCTTTTCTACATAAATCGATTTTAGTTGCTCTTTGTTAAAGTTTCTGTTTGACCACACCAGACTCGACATTTCAACTCTCAGATTTGGGTGCTTTTTAAATGACACTTTTGGGTTGATTTTGTCAAAAAAATTTTTAAACTTGTCATAAACAAAATTGTAACTTGATTTGCCAGTTCTACCAAGGGCCAGACTTACCCTTAAACTATCATTACTCAGTAATTGTTTCCCCAGCTCTCTCGCAGTAAGCCATTCAGCTCTAAATAACGGAGGAAGTTCTCCTGCTAGCACATACCTGATGTGAACAGGGGTATTAGGAGGGAGGCCAAGGCACCTCCTCAAAGAGTCGTTCAAAATTGTTTGTATTTTCTTATTGTATCCCCGGGGGGCATCGGCATAAGTGGTGTTCCCGAACTCAACCTTGCTTCTAACAAAAGATTTGTAGAAATTTATTGCGATTTTTGGTTCTAAACCTGCCTTGATAGTGGTTAGTTTAGTAATCAAGTTTTTGCTTGAAGTTGCTACACTTTTTAACCTGTTTACATGTTCGCCGATTGTTGCATTCGCGCTGATAATCCTGCCTAACCATTTAATCGACCAAACTTGCTCAATTTGTTCGTCATTTAGCTTTAAGGAAAAATTTTTCCTCCTTACAGTGTTAGTACATAAAAATTTGATTTTGCTGACATTAATATCTAGGTACAGGCTGTTAAGACCATCATGAAATTCCTTCAATTTTGCTTCCATAACTCGTAACGCTTTATCAACATTACTGCCGATACACATTTTCGCAAAATCGTCCGCATATTGGAACATTTTTGTTTTTTCGTCCATAAAACCGTGAAGTTTTGCAGTATACAGGTTAAATAGAACGGGAGACAGACAACTACCCTGGGGTAGACCATTTTCGACCAGTAGCCTACTGTTGCCTAAGACCAACCATCTTTTAGAAAAAAAATTAACAATCCAGTCTACAATCCTGCTGTTAACACCTATTTGCATGAACGTCTCACCTAGTAATCTAAGATTTACACAATCATAAGCATTTTTGATATCAAGCACACACATGACAACCTTATAACCCTCTTTCTTGAACCTGCTTGACCAGTATAAGCATTCGTTAATACACATCGAGGCTGATTTCCCCTTACGATAGGCGAAACAGCTTTCCGGAAATTTTTTGTTTTTCTCCGCCCAAGTCATTAGTTTATCTTTAATCATCATGATTAAACTTTTTGCTATAACAGACAATAGAGAGATTGGCCTATAGTTGTTTAGGCTATTTAAGTCTTTATTCGGTTTGGGGATCGGCACTATTTTTACTGCCCTCCACTCATCAGGTACAATATTTTCATCAAACAATTTTTGAAGCTCATTAACAAGTAAACTCTTTGCCTCAATAGGTAACTTCTTCAGCATCTCAAAAGTAATATTATCTAAGCCTCCTGCAGACTTTTTTTCCTATCCAGACATGTGTTGAGCTCTTCCAGGGAGAAATTTATCACACTCCCTTCACTGTTATGACCTGGGTTAGCTTCAAGATCAGTATGTCCGTTGACCTGACTACCCGCTTTTTCCTTTATAAGTGCTAAGTATGCTTCACTATTTTCACTATCCCAATTTAACTTGGACGTTTTGCTGCCCTTAACGTTGTTAATGAATCTCCACGCTTCCGTTGTGTTCGGGCTCTCATTCAACTCCATAATCCTGTTTTTATAGCATTCTCTTTTAGCATCTTTAACCGCTTTTTTCCAACTTTCCTCCTCCTCACATACTTTTACAAAATCACTAACCTGACTAGACCTCCTAGCTTTTTTTTCAAATTGTCATTCCACCACATTTTAGGAGTAAATTTAACCGTGTTTAGGTCAATAGTAGCGTTTTTGATTTCACTGCGAATCGCATTTTGCAGCTCCTGCAACCCCCCATTTACTTTACAGACCGAAAGTGCAGACTCAAGCTTTCTTTTTTGAACGAACCGATTAGGTTGTTTCTCGACCTCGTCAATTGAAATAATAATCGGTCTATGATGACTCCCTCCTATGTACCCATCATTTACCTGCCAAACCATTTTAAAAGCTGAATTAGAGAGAGAAATATCAGGCGAAGATAATCCTGCCCCTGCATTCCTGTTAACCACAAAGGTAGCAGTGCCATCATTTAAAAATTTGAACCCTCCTTTCAATGCGGCATGATACAGAAGCTTACCCTTTGGGCAGTTTTTAACTCCACCCCATGCTTGCATCTTCGCGTTAAAATCTCCCAACAAGAGAATATTTTCCCTTGTCCCCAAAAAGTTTAAAAGTCTGCTGATTTCATAATCAAAAACAAACCTGTTCATGCCTGGCGGGAAATATACCGAAACTATAAAAAAATTTTCTTTTAAATTTAAAGTTTTAACAATCAAAATGTCCTNACTATCCCAATTTAACTTGGACGTTTTGCTGCCCTTAACGTTGTTAATGAATCTCCACGCTTCCGTTGTGTTCGGGCTCTCATTCAACTCCATAATCCTGTTTTTATAGCATTCTCTTTTAGCATCTTTAACCGCTTTTTTCCAACTTTCCTCCTCCTCACATACTTTTACAAAATCACTAACCTGACTAGACCTCCTAGCTTTTTTTTCAAATTGTCATTCCACCACATTTTAGGAGTAAATTTAACCGTGTTTAGGTCAATAGTAGCGTTTTTGATTTCACTGCGAATCGCATTTTGCAGCTCCTGCAACCCCCCATTTACTTTACAGACCGAAAGTGCAGACTCAAGCTTTCTTTTTTGAACGAACCGATTAGGTTGTTTCTCGACCTCGTCAATTGAAATAATAATCGGTCTATGATGACTCCCTCCTATGTACCCATCATTTACCTGCCAAACCATTTTAAAAGCTGAATTAGAGAGAGAAATATCAGGCGAAGATAATCCTGCCCCTGTATTCCTGTTAAACAAAAAAGGTAGCAGTGCCATCATTTAAAAATTTTAACCCTCCTTTCAATGCGGCATGATACAGAAGCTTACCCTTTGGGCAGTTTTTAACTCCACCCCATGCTTGCATCTTCGCGTTAAAATCTCCCAACAAGAGAATATTTTCCCTTGTCCCCAAAAAGTTTAAAAGTCTGCTGATTTCATAATCAAAAACAAACCTGTTCATGCCTGGCGGGAAATATACCGAAACTATAAAAAAATTTTCTTTTAAATTTAAAGTTTTAACAATCAAAATGTCCTGCAAAGAATTATATCTGATTTTCTGAAATCTTATACCTTTCCTACACCCTATGGCCACGCCCCCGTAACCATCCGGTCTGTTTTTAGTTATTAAATTGAAATTAGTTATGTCCAAACTTTATATCTCCAAGCGAAAAAACCTCCTGGAGGGAGACAATGTCTATATTATTATTGCTTATAAAAAAATCAATATAGTCACGATTAGACTTAAGACTCTGTACATTCAGTTGAAGAATTTTTATGGTCATCTGTAATTGTTTTTAAAATCCGCCTTAACTCTCACAAGATTAAATAAGACTTTTACTATTGGTTCTTCAGCGTTTATACTGAACTTTTTATAAGCTGGCTTAAGAGTCTATCTATTTCGCTTACCCTATCCCATCTGTCTGAATTAAAAACTGGTATTACTTTTTCTTTAGTCTTAAAATCCCTTTCCCTTACATTATTAACCACCTTGTCTTGAGCAACCTTGATCTTAGATACTTCGTTATATTTCCTCTTCGTAAAAACTTTATTAGCAGCAACTTGCGCATTTTGTACTTTATTCTGCGTGTTAGGAAGCAGTGGATAACCCTCCTCGCTGTCTGCAAGCATGGCAAACCTATTTGCCCCCCCTGATTCTCCATACAATTCAAACACTTCACGCTTAGACATTTTTTTGATCGTCATAATTTCAATAATCTGCCTTTCTCTTTCCCAGCATGGACATTTCAGTTTTTCAACCGAAACATGTTAATGCTCCCGCACAAAATGCAACTTCTGCCTTCATTTTTAAGCCCTGTATGCAGCTCTTAAGAAAACGGTCAAGAACAAATTGCCATTATTTCGCGTGTGTGTCCAAGGAATTTTGACATTTTTTATACCTCACAGCCTGTTGCCTCACTCTTTCCTCAAGAAATAATGGAACGGGCATATATTTCTGTTGCAAACCTGGGTTGCCTTGTGCTCTTTTTTCACAAAAAACTTTAGAAAACTTTAAGCTTTAGTAGTAGAAAGTGTAGTAAATTTCTTAAGAACTGCGTACTGCCTTAAGGAAATTTGACTCAAGAAAATTTCTTACCCATTTCTTGTACGTCATTTTATATGGAGTTTATGCTTTTCTTGAGAGCTGCATACAGGCCTTTACAGACATCACCGCACATATCCTCCTTACCACACAGTATGCACCTATTTTTTGCTCTGCATGAAAACTTCGTATGGCCCAACCGCCCACATTTATAACATTGTTTTGCCCTGGGAAAGTAGAAGTTAACTCTAAAATTTACGCAAAAAACTTTGATTGATTCTGGGATTGAANCCGCACATATCCTCCTTACCACACAGTATGCACCTATTTTTTGCTCTGCATGAAAACTTCGTATGGCCCAACCGCCCACATTTATAACATTGTTTTGCCCTGGGAAAGTAGAAGTTAACTCTAAAATTTACGCAAAAAACTTTGATTGATTCTGGGATTGAATTTCCTTCAAACCCTATTTTAATGGAAAAAGTTGGTATAAAGTTGCCGTTATTGTGTAATGGAACATTGCGAATAACGCCGTAAGTTTCCATGAAACTTCTTGGTATGAAAACCCTAATATCCAACTCATTTAAGTTTTTGTTAAGAATGCTCTCGTTTACATCCTTTATAGTTTCAAAAAAAACTTTGTAAAGAGATCTACCCAGAGCCAGTATATTTATTAAACCACCAACATTTAACTTCCTGATTTTGTCGAATAAGAAAAGCCCATTTTTTATTTTCTTATTATCAAAGCTGCTGCTGCGAGAAGTGTCCATTAACACAACTGCATCCCCCTTATAATTTGGCGGATAAAAACTATCTCACGTTTGCTGTTCATATTTTGGCTATTTATGGACTCATTGCCAGAGTACGCGTTACTGTACGCTTGCACACCCACACCTTGCACAGGCCTGGCGTTTGACAACCGTTCTACACTAGAATTCAGAATATGCTTTTTAGTACCGGGACTTGAGGCACCCTCTCCCTGTACTAGACCTACCCTACCAGTGTCTATTTGCACCGAATCCCCACTTGTAGAAATACAGTTCGAAACCGAAGATCGTTCCATCTCTTTGTCTGCACTTGACATACAGACACTATTTTCACTACACATCGAATAATCTTTTAACGACACTGTACCTGTGTTGTTCACCACCACCCCACTGCCGCTAGTCTGCTGACCATAGTTGTCAGTATGTATGTTTACGTTGCTGCCTTGATCGAACACTTGTGTTAAAATGTTGGTTTCGTCCGTCATGTTCTGTTCCACACTAATATTGTTTGGGCCAATATAGCTAGAGCCAGCCGCCGCTTTGAACACTTGATAAGTACCTCTCTTTAACACCATTCCACTCAAAGGGATAGTTGGATTTACAGATACCTCATCCATATACTCCTCACTGTCCTCATAATCCTCTAATAGAGCATTTGCTCCATCCTTCAATTTCCTAACCTTATTTTTTGCAGTTTTCAACATCTCTTTTTTTCACTTTACCTATCTTGCCAGTCATGGTGGGCATATGCAAACGCGCATCACCCGCCGTAATAGCCGACTCCGGCGGCGCCGAAGCGTCCGCCATTTCACTCTCAAATTCACAGCTACTTTACAAAAAGCTTTCAGCCACCAGACTTACCAAAAATAATCCAATGTACACTTCAGAAATTCCTTTTCGCAAACTTCTGACACAATAATACTAAGGTATATAGATATTAAGAGGATGGTTCCGTGCGCAGAAGTGGAAAACTTTTGACTGCCATTC
>NW_016157969.1:0-4559 GCF_001687245.7 Rhagoletis zephyria
ATTTCTCAAAAAAACCTGGGTAACAGTTATTCGTCGCCACGCTGTATTATGCCTACTTGACTTCTCCAAAGCTTTTGACTCTGTGAACCATGACTTGNAATGTGCCTATGGTTACAGAAGATATGGAATAAATTAACTGACGAAGACCTGCGTGCCAAATGAACTTTTCTCTCAAAGATTACACTGCTGGCAAATGTAAATAAGGATTAAAATTTAAAAACTAATTAATACAACTAAAGTAAAATCTGTGGAAAATTAACAACGAAATACTTTTTTCACAAAATCTGTAAAGGTGCCTTTTATTTCTCAAAAAAACCTGGGTAACAGTTATTCGTCGCCACGCTGTATTATGCCTACTTGACTTCTCCAAAGCTTTTGACTCTGTGAACCATGACTTGCTTTGCTTGAAGTTAAAATACTATTTTGGTTTTGGGGATTCCGCAACGCGTCTCATGCGGAGCTACTTGGCGGGTAGAACCCAGTGTGTAAAATTTGGCTCCAAAGCTTCTGGTCTAAAACCACTGCTAGCTGGTGTGCCCCAATGATCTATCTTGGGTCCATTATTATTCAGTCTCTTTATAAATGACAAGGGAAATCTGTACAAGGTTAAATAATGACATAGCATCCATTTTTGCCTGGGCGAAGAGAAATGAGCTATGTCTTAATAGTGAAAAATCGTATGTGCTACCTATATCTAGAAAACGAATAAATTTTGCAAATATTCCGTCTTTATATATTGCCGATAAGTGTCTTAAGCTCGTGTCAAAAGTGACTAACCTCGGGTTCATCATTAACACTAGCTTAACGAGTGACGACCATGTGAGCTCGATAGTTAGCAAAGTATATAATATCTTAAGAAATTTACGAATGTCAGCAACTTTTACGCCGGTTCATGTTAAGAAAAAACTTGTAATGCAACTAATAATGCCGATCATTTGCTACCCTGAACTAGTCTACGGTAAGCTGAGCTCTAAATCTGCTCATAAAATTGATGTTACATTCAACCATGTTACATGCTTTGTGTTCGGGTTGGCAAAATTTGACCATATCTCTGGTTGGTGAATGACTTTATTGGGCTGTGAAATTGCTAACAATCTGAAAGCCAGAAACTGCATTTTTCTCTGTCGACTTATGCAGTGTTTTTGCTGCATTTAAAATGCAACATTTAGCACTTTCGAACATATGTTTTCGAAGAGCGTTCATGCTATAGCATTTAGCAAATGTACATTTACGCGAGTTCGAAATCGTATGCTTTTGACAAACAGCCGTGTTCCAGTCTCTTATTTAGATGCGTATATATTACGATCAATTCTCACGCAGAAGATAATGTGCAAAAACCCTACTGAAAAGGAAAAAATAAATTTTAAACCAAAAATCAGTACAAAAACTTGAATTGTTTTAACCATAACCGAACATTTGTTTGTGTATATATTCATATGTCGGTGCTGTCAATTAAAATTTCCTCACTTAATTAGGAAACAAAACAAACAGAGTTGATCACAAATTGATCCAGATTTCTATCAGCATCACATCGATGTTGAATTTGCTTAACTTTTCTTTATCCAAATATGTAATGTAAAATAAAAGAAATCTCGATCGGCTATCACTGAAACGCAGCTAGCAACTGTATACTCGAAAAAGCAATGTTGCCACTTTTTCTCTTTAAACCATGTTCGAATCGTGGAAATTTTGGAAGATCACAGGTTTGCATTTAGCATTTAGATTCTTAATGCAAAAATGGAGTTGCATTTAGTTGCATTTAGGTGACGAATTTTGTCTGGATAAATGTACATTTAAAGTAGCATTTAGAGCTAAATGCGCTAAATGTGCTTTTACGCGTAAGCAAAAACAGCCCATTATTATGTATAATGAGCCTAGCTATCTATATGGCAGGCTTATTTTCCCAAAGTCAGCTCGAACTAATGACTTGATAGTACCAAGTTATAATTATCAAACCTCCGCACGGCTATTCTTTGGCAATGCTATTCGTATATGGAACTCTATTCCAATGTCATTCGCAGTAGTATAAATTTAAGTTCGTTTTATATTCGTACTTTCGTTAAAACAAATATATCCATCCGTATATATTTTGCATAATTATGTGTTTCGTTATCTTTATATATATTTTTCAGCCAATATGGATAATCATTGTATTATTTGTAAGTTAGTGTTTATTATAAATTTTAGTTCTAAGATTTTTCATTATTATTATTCTTATGTTTATTATAAATCTTAGATTTAAGAATTACTATTTATTTTATTTTTCTGACACTTCCTGTTACTTGTTGTACTATAAAAGATCGTAGATCTTATTGTACTAATGTTTTTTCGCAATAAATGAAATGAAATGAATAATGATTGACACCTGATTTTTATTTTCTTTCCCCCAACATAAAACTCAAAACTTTATACAACCAAGACCATATGAGCTGTTGGCTTGTAATTTTATGAGAACACACTTTTTATCATGGGGTACCACCCAATGATAACGAAACGTTTGAAATTCTATATTTATAGAGAAAATCGGCGTCGAAGTGAAACAAGATCGTTTTCATGCCTTTTGCATACGCATATGTATGTATGGAAAAACGTGCATGAGCGTAAAAAAATAATTGCCAAAAATCAACGGTAAGTCATAGCATCTTCAAACTTACACTTTGTTGTACTAAAATTAAACTGGCTACAAAACTGCTTTCCCACATTTTGTGTAAAGAGGGTAATTAAAAAGTGAAATGTTTTTAAAAGGATTAAGATAACTTTCTTTAACTTTGCGCGAAGTACTCTAATTTTTGGAGTTTTGTTGCTTATCATGCTTTTGTGCCTTATCATGAGATTCACTTCTCACTTTTGGTTTCCATGATTTGACTATGGGCGGATGTCAAATTTCGGGTGAATTTTTTGTCGGGCGAAACTCAGGATAAGGCAGAACATGTAATATGTTTAGCAACTCTCATTGAAATTTTTTAATTTAGCGATGGTCAAAGTGGAAAAAATTAGGAACAAGTAAGGAAGTATAAGTTCGGGCGAAACGCAATTTTATATACCCGCCACTGGTATAAAATAATGTCGTTTCAACTTTTTCTAAACTACCTTTGTATGATGAGCAGGGGTGTTTTTTCCATATTTCAAACGTTTTCGATAATATGCTGAGTTAGACTTAAGTTTAATAGACATCGGTAAAGCGATTACCGGGATATACCTTTTAGTCATAAAGTGGGCGGCGCCATGCCCAATTCCTAAAAGTTTATAGCAGTCTTGTTTATTGTTAAGAGATTCTTGTAAATATTAACTTGGAGTAAATTAGCGTCCTCAGTTATTTAAATATCGGAGGGGAAAATTTTAGTAGACGGACGGCAAATTCTAGAAAAAGGGGGGATGAGGGGGGTAGAATAGGACCCCCTGATTTCAAAACTGCCCTCTTTTTTCTAGCAACCCTATAGTTCTTACATAATTTATTGTTAAATTTTTCATATAAACGATGAATAAGATAGCAAAATAACATACAACTTAGTGCTACCAGACTGGAATTTTGAATAATAAAAGCGGATTTTTAATTCGGAATTTTTACTTAGTAGAATTATTTCTGCGTAGGCGGCCTTCGGCCGCACTTAGGGATTATAACCCTCAGGCAATAGAATTCTCCTTTCTGTTTTGCGAAGAAAAGGAGCTGAACATTTTCTTTTGTATTGATTTCCCCTGTATTCCTTTTTAATCATTGCCTTCTTTGTATGTATTGTTTTGTACAATATGGCAACACATGTTATGTGTCAGTTTGCAACCATGTGTTATTGTAAATATGCGTGAAATTCAATGTAATTTACAAGTCGATAAAAGTTTAATTAAAGTGATTTATATACAAGATAAAATAAAAGAAAAGTGTGTAAAGTATTAAGTACAGTGTTATGTGCATTTATATATATAAAAGTATGCACAAATGCGTTTTTGTTAAGGAAACCAAGTGGAACGACTTAAGAAATTTTAATAACAAATAGCTTATAAACAATGATATTATTTATATTTTTTAGTTATACATGTTTTAGAGGATACCTCCCTTAACATCCTGACCAAGTTTCATTTGTTAATTCCACCTGGTTTTCTTAAAACACAAGGTGCGGCTGACTACTAAAGCCCACCCTATCGGAGTTTTCGTATATTTAAAATTTACCGTTATACGGGAAGCGGGTATAATTTTAGACTGATTTGAATAATTTTCAAAGCATTGCTTTTCTGTACCAAGGTTAATAAGTGCACCGAGTTTGGTAGAAATTGATAAATCCGCTACCCAGATACACATTGTGGTCATAAGTGGCTACGTGTGAAGTGTGAAGCGGCTACTTAGATCCGGCATTTCATCACGGGGAGAGGTTACGCTCATTTTTTAAAACTTTCATAATAATACTAGGTGCAATCCCGTATTCCTCGGACTCCGACTAGTAAAACTGTCAAAAATAAAAATTCGCTCAGAGCGAGAGAGTAACATTGAAAAGTACGGGATCGCTTTCTAGTAAAAAATGGTAACTTCTGTCAATTTCAAGATAAACTCCAAATTTTGGTTGTAA
>NW_016157969.1:4584-7323 GCF_001687245.7 Rhagoletis zephyria
GTATTTCTGTGTTGCCGAAGAAGGGGGGGGGCTGAACACATTTTGCAGAGAACACCTTTCTGCGTAGGCGGCCTTCGGCCGCCTTAGGGATTATTACCCTCAGGCAGTAAGAATTCTCCTTTCTGTTTTGCGAAGAAAAGGAGCTGAACACCTTTTGCAGAGAACACCTTTCTGCGTAGGCGGCCTTCGGCCGCACTTAGGGATTATAACTCTCAGGCAGTAGAATTCTCCTTTCTGTTTTGCGAAGAAAAGGAGCTGAACACCTTTTGCAGAGAACACCTTTCTGCGTAGGCGGCCTTCGGCCGCACTTAGGGATTATAACCCTCAGGCAATAGAATTCTCCTTTCTGTTTTGCGAAGAAAAGGAGCTGAACATTTTCTTTTGTATTGATTTCCCCTGTATTCCTTTTTAATCATTGCCTTCTTTGTATGTATTGTTTTGTACAATATGGCAACACATGTTATGTGTCAGTTTGCAACCATGTGTTATTGTAAATATGCGTGAAATTCAATGTAATTTACAAGTCGATAAAAGTTTAATTAAAGTGATTTATATACAAGATAAAAAAAAAAAAAGTGTGTAAAGTATTAAGTACAGTGTTATGTGCATTTATATATATAAAAGTATGCACAAATGCGTTTTTGTTAAGGAAACCAAGTGGAACGACTTAAGAAATTTTAATAACAAATAGCTTATAAACAATGATATTATTTATATTTTTTAGTTATACATGTTTTAGAGGATACCTCCCTTAACATCCTGACCAAGTTTCATTTGTTAATTCCACCTGGTTTTCTTAAAACACAAGGTGCGGCTGACTACTAAAGCCCACCCTATCGGAGTTTTCGTATATTTAAAATTTACCGTTATACGGGAAGCGGGTATAATTTTAGACTGATTTGAATAATTTTCAAAGCAATTTTTGCTTATTTTGTATGTAAACACACTCAGCTCACACATGTAAATAACCAAAAATACTTTCAAATTCATTAGAATCCACTTAAACAAGTAATTAAATACTTTTCAACATGAATTAGCAGAGTGCACTTTTCTTTTGTTTACAATTTGGTTGCCAAACACACTACAGCTGATCGTTTGACACATTTACCAGCAAAAAATTCTCGGACTAAAACTGGTAACCTCTGACAGAGAGAGCCGTATTTACTCTCTTTTTTGTCCTATCAATAGTCAGAGAACCGAGTACGGGATCGATTTCCAGTAAAATCTGACTGATTCTGACTATTTCTGACTAGTCAGGACTCGTACGGGATCGCAACTACTATTTTCTATAAAAATTCGACTGCACATACTCATTTTCAACAATTTGTATCCAATATTTACTGAAATATCGTAGTTTTTCCATTTTTCGAAGATACCGTTACATGTGAAGAAGGCGAGGATACAGTCCGATTTCGCCCATTTTCAACACCAACCTACCTCGGATAAAGGGCAACATACATACCATCGTTGAGATATCTCAATTTTTGCTCGAGTTACGGTGTTTTCGGGCGAACGGACGGACGTACAGACGGACAGACATGGCTTAATCGACTTCTCTTTTCATTCTGAGCATTTATGTATGTATACATTTAACAAATAAGCGTTATGCGACCAAAGTTATAATACCCTTGCACACAAGTGTGCTCGGGTATAAAAATAGGGTTTTTTAAATTTTACCCGATGAAAGCTAAGTACCAACAAGCTAAGTCTAACAGTATATTGTTATACATCATTTTAAAGGTATATACGTAAATTTCTTTTTAAAACCATGTTTGATTTTCAAAATCGGATGAAAAATATTTAGTCAAACTGTTAATTGCGTTTGTTTACTCATTTCCAGTAAAATCCAGTAAAAATTTTTACGAATTTTCATGTTTTGGTGTTTTTGTACGCAAAAACTTGCAAGTAGGGGAAATCGAGAGAGCGAAAAATTACAGTTGAAGTTGCAAGTTTTTACTGGATTTTACTGGATAAATTTTTACTTGTAAGAATTTGCCAGTACGAAAAACAGCTGATCACATGTTGCTTGATGAAATTTAAACTAATAAGGAAACTGTTTGTGGGTTTTTATTGTTGAAATTCTCAAACTAAACCTATTTAAATATAAAATATATTGTTTTATTAGGAAATTCTTGCGATTAAACAACCAATTTATCAGCTGTTCATGAAACTTGCAAATTATTACTGGAATAGCGTTCGCGTACTTTTTTGTAAATTTTATCTATGAGAGCGAATTCTTAGAAATAAAGTTACTGGAGAGTTGCTGGCAAGTTACTGGATAATTTGTAAACAAACACAACTGTTATTAGATAAGTGCATAGTATTGTGGCGAATACTGCGGCAACGCGAAGCGAACAACGATAAATAGGCAGAATGTTCGAGGAATGACGTAGAATGTTCCACAAAGGGAAACGTCAAGGTGGATGAACACTGCGAACAGCGAGGGAAAGAGAATGAGCGATAAACTTCAGAATGTTCTAGAGTTGCCATAAGTGCCAGCGCAGGTATATAAGGGCGCCGCCACCGCGAGGTGAGTTAGTTACAAGTCAGCAAGCTACAAGTAAAGTAAGCAGAGAAGCGAGTTGCGAATAAGCAAGCTATAAGTTTAATTGTGTTACCAAGTTTAGTTAAGCGCTGTTATTGCTTTAACAAGTATTGTAAAGTGTTTTTACTGTATTAGCGAGTATTGTAAATTGTTTGTTGTACAATAAAGTTAATTGTACTACAATTTGGTCATCG
>NW_016157969.1:7345-43828 GCF_001687245.7 Rhagoletis zephyria
CAAATTGGCCGGAATGCGAGCAACCTCACTATTGGTGGATGTGTGAATGGGCAGGAGCGAGTGCTGACAGTGGATACTGGAGCGTCACATTCCATTATTCGACCTGATGTGACTACTTTTTATGTGAAGCCACTACCTGGAGCAAAGCTGCAGACTGCAACTGGTGAGCGAATCCAAGTGTTAGGAGAAGTACTATGCGAGGTAATAATCGACGGGTTGGCCTCGTACACGAAGTTTATTGTCGCAGACATTGTGGATGAAGTCATCATCGGCGTGGATTTCCTACTTGGGCAAGGCATGAAGATTGACCTCCAGGGAATGATCCTAACCTATGGCGACAGGAAAGTGCCACTTAGGGTTGGTTACGACAACCAGTGCTTCAGCAGACGGTTGGTCTTAGAGGAAGTGCCGAAGATTCCACCAGAAAAGGAAGTGGTTAGTTGGGCAGAGGTTGACAGTGATGGAGACGAAATGTTTTCGTCAGGAGAAGGAAGCCGTTCACCGATACAGGAAAAGCGTGACGGTTCCGCCAGCTCAGTGAAGAAGAGGTCGCAACAAGGAAGTGGTCATGGCAAGCCAGGCAGTGTTTCCGGCAGGAGGAAAGCCACTGAACCACGTTGCAATGGTGATACGCCGGTGGCCGGAAATGGAAGCGGCTGTGGTAGCAGTAGGCGCGCTTTGAAGTGTCCTGAAAAAGGTGGCCGGCAAAAGCGAGCAGTTAAGCCGGAAGCCAAGGTTGAGATTATACATGTCCGGTCAATGAAGCTAGCAGCTGCGGACGAGCGAGATACGAAACGACGGCGGGAGTTTCAGCGTAAGGAACCGGATGTAACAAGATGTGCTGAAGGCAGTGCAGCACGAAGGCGGGAGTCAGGGTGTTAGGGACAGATGATGCGGCATAGATCCGAAAAGGGTGCCTACGAGATGAGACATGGTCTGTTCACCACCAGTGGCCGGCAGAAGCACGACCATGTGAGATGGTGCACTCCCGGAGATAAGCCGGAAGCAATGTCCAGTAACGCATTGTGGTTGTACATGTCGCAGCAGAAGAAAAGCTTTACCTCCAAGCAAAGACTTGACTGGAAAGATCCGCTGAAGATTGACAAACGGCTGAAGGACGCAGTGCATCAAATCCAGACAATGGGGAGACCGAGGACCAAGATGAAAGTGCTCCACTTTGAAAGACTTGCGGCGGTTGGAGCGAAGCGAAGCGAACAACGAGAAATAGGCAGAATGTTCGAGGAATGACGTAGAATGTTCCACAAAAGGAAACGTCAAGTTGGATGAACACTGAGAACAGCGAGGGAAAGAGAATGAGCGATAAACTTCAGAATGTTCTAGAGTTGCCATAAGTGCCAGCCCAGGTATATAAGGGCGCCGCCACCGCGAGGTGAGTTAGTTACAAGTCAGCAAGCTACAAGTAAAGTAAGCAGAGAAGCGAGTTGCGAATAAGCAAGCTATAAGTTTAATTGTGTTACCAAGTTTAGTAAAGCGCTGTTATTGCTTTAACAAGTATTGTAAAGTGTTTTTACTGTATTAGCCAGTATTGTAAATTGTTTGTTGTACAATAAAGTTAATTGTACTACAGTTTGGTCATCGATTGCATTTATTTAACAATCCAGCGATACGAACCGAGAGATTTGGGAAATCCGGACGAGGTTTCAAGGATAATCGTAACAGTATGAAAATAACGGTTGTTTTAAACAAAATAAAAATGGAGGTTTCAGGAACTATAGGAAACCTATTTTCAAGTCGTAGTTGATTCTACCTGCAAACTACATTAAGTTTTGTTTTGTGTATATTTCGTGGTGTTTTTGTAGCACCGTGTTATTAGTTTCGAGCATTTATGACGTTTGCAAGCAATTTTATTGTGAAGTTAGACTCATACACACATTTCTTTTCCAATCTCAACGAAATATAATTACGAAAGTAAGAAAAAATAAAATTTTTAATCTAGTTGGTACAACGTGCATGAGTATGTACATGCCTATGTATATATGACACATGCACACGGCATGAAAACGATCTTGTTTCATTTCCATACCAATTTTCCACCAGAAGTTTATGATTTCAAACATTTCGTTTTTATAGGAAGATAACACAAGATAAAAGGTGTGTTCTTATAAAATTACAAGTAAACAGTTCATATGGTCTTGGTTTTATAAGGCTTTGAGTTTTATGTTTGGCGAAAGAAAATAAAAATCAGGTGTCAGTCATTATTCTTGAGCGGAAAAAATAAAAATCGCAAGATAATCATTATACCTGAGCGAAAAAAATTAAAATCAAAGGTAATCCTTAAGCTGATGCCAGATAAAACTTTGTAGCTTTGCGTGACATTTATAACTTTGCCAGCAAAGCGCCAGACGCAAAAGGTATGCCACAATGAACGCCAAGAAAACAATGTTGTACCGCTTTTTTACTCATCAAAGTTGCTGTGGATTTTAATTATTTTGATTTAAAATTATCAGCAATGTAATTAAGTTTTATGTTTCTGCATGAAAACCCGAATTTGGACGAAACAAAATAAATATTAAACCGGCTGATTGTCAAAGCGCGCAAAAAGATGGGAGTTGACCATCTTTTCGCTTCGCGCTGCCGCTTCAACGATTTATGTGGCATGCTTTGTGCATTTTCATACAATTTATCTTATCTGTCAAAGCGAATCTGTCACGTAAAGCGAAGCAAAAGTTTTATGTGACATCAGCTTTATGCTCAAGCGATATTATAAAACTCAGAAGCTGAATATTATTCTTGAGCGAAAAAATAAAAATCGCAAAGTAATCATTAATCTCGATCAAAACCATAGAAATCAAGAAGTTATCATTATTATTGAGCAAAAAAATATAAATTATATAATAATAATTACATTCGAACAAAACAGTAAAAATTAAATAATTATTATTTGTGATTCAAAAAATAAAAATCGGGTAATAATAATTAAATGTTGATCAATATTTATTAACTTATAATTGGGGTGTTCACAGTTCGTTCCAAATTGTGTCTGAAAATGTAGACGTTTACATTTTGAGACATCTTTAGCATCAGACTGAGAGCTGCCCTTTCTAGCAGTCGTCGCAAAATCGTTTCAAAATTTTGCTGGTGTTGCCAGACATTTCTGGCATGTCGCCTTTCGATTATGTTTCTGAAAATTTTTAATTATTTAACTCAATTACCGATTCCTAATATTTGTTATTTCTTTTCCTTGATTTGTTTCTTTTGATCAGAAATTGCGCTCAAAATAAATGCAGATACAGAAAACGTGCCCAATAAATAAAAAAATGTGATTAGTATTGCCATAATGCAACCCTGCTGCGAGGTGGCAAAATGTAGACGCGTAAAAAACATACCTTTGAGTGTGACAAAATGTAGACGGCGTCGGTTTCCAATTTTGCATGGGAAACAACAACACCACAGATTTTACGGTTAGAAAACGTCTTAAAATGTAGACGTCTACATTTTGAGACACTATTTGGAACAAACTGTGAACACCCCAAATGATTACCATCCCTGGTAAAAACAAAATACATGCAAACTTTGGGGCGAATCGAGATTTGACATAACACCCGCAATACAAAATACATGTGGTTGTTGTTGTTGTAATCTAAATTCGCCAGTAATATCATTCAAGGCGAATTTATACAAGGTGGTGTTACTGGCGAATTTATATTTTCGCCGCGGTATTTCTTAATGTCAAAATGGTGTGTTTGTTGTCTTTTTGACATTAGAAAGTACCGCGGCGAAAATCTAATAGGACGATTATCTATAGCAATAGAACCTCAGTTGCGTTGCTAGTTGCCAAAACGATATTATAGATGACAACTGGCAACTTTCAACTGACAATTGCAGTGGCTACAAAGTGTGTATACAGGCGATTACATTTTTGTGGTTGCTGGGAATGTTTTTGGAGCGTATTTAGAAGCGAAAATTGCAACTGTTTTCCTTTATCAACTGAAGTACACCTTTTAAAATTACCGACACACTAAGTTTTCCAAATTAAAGTCATTGATGTGGCATTCCTTCTGCGAAAAATCGAAGAGGTACTCAAGCTTTTTTGAGCGGAGGTATTGAAGTTGAACGAAGTGGTGCATTTGTTTATTAACCAATTATGGGACAAGGGACCCACCATTTCGCTAGAAAAAAACTAAAAATAAGAGTCGGTACAGCTTTTTGAGCTGATTATAACGGTTACTTGTAGAAATTAAAATTAAGCGAGATATCGAAGGTCAAAGATCGAAATTTGCTTTTTGAAAAACCGTAATATCTCAAAAATTAGTAAAGCGCTTGTAAGAGTTAATATATAGTTTTAAAGGAAATTTAAGTGCCTTGCATTTCTAAGTTCTGATGAAAATTGGTTTTTATAAAAAATATATGAAAAAATTCCATTTAAACTGCTTTTTTTCAAAACTAGCCTTATTAGGATAGTGTTATCGTTTTCTTGCTATAAAGAAAACTAATTTACCTTTAGTTTGATATGTGTATGTCTATACCCAAGTTCTCGGTGCAAATAAATTTTATATAAAATTTGTTTTCGTAAACTTTTCAATACTCATCCGACTATTCCATTTACACTATTTCTGCGCAGAGGGTTTATAACAAATCCAGACAATTAGACATAAGCCATAAATTGCTGACCACCTATTGCAGAGAACTTAGGGAGTAGAATTCTCCTTCCTGTATTTAGCAAAGAAGAGAGGCTGAACACCTTTTGCAGAAAACACCTTTCTGCGTAGGCGGCCTGCGAACGCGCTTAGGGATTATAACCCTCACTACGTAGAATTCTCCTTTCTGTGTTGCCGACGAAGAGGGGCACTAAGTAGAATACTCGGTAAAAGTGCGCTTTAGCTTACAGGGCAAAAAATGGACGAAAAATTCCGAAAGTGGTATCACTCGATGCGTTTTAACGCCAATAATAATAATCCGACTTAACTTTTTTAATTAATTAAAGAGTTAGGGCAAACTTTCCAATACGGGCGTTCATTAAAGGGGCGGTGGGCGAAGGGGGAGTGGGCGTGGCTCCTCCAACCCACTTTTTTGGAGAAGGCATGAAGCGCCATTGACAAAAAGGCAACCCCCGACCACCTAGGCCCCTATGGGTCCCTAGGAACCCTTTAGAAAAATGGCTAAAAATCACAATTTTTACTTACGTCCGCAGTATTTTTGCGTAGAATTCCTTTCTGCGTAGGCGGCCTTCGGCCGCGCGTTAGGATTATAACCCTTACCAAATAGAATTCTCCTTTTGGTGTACACCAACCGGGGCTAGCGCCCCAGTGATGTAGCCTTGGGAAAGGATGAGGTAATTTGAATTCCCTTTCTGTTCAGTAAACCTGGGGCTACCGCCCCAGTAATGTCTATTATGGTTACTGGGTGTTTTATAAAAATGTCTTGTATATAAAAATGCGTGAAATGCATCAAAAGAAAGTGCGAAAAGTGCAAGTGTTTTTTGCAAATAACTCGTTGCCGAAGAAGAGGGGCTGAACACCTTTTGCACAGAGCTCCTTTCTGCGTAGGCGGCCTGCGGCTACTAAGTAGAATTCTCATTTCTGTGTTGCCGAAGAAGAGGAGCTGAACACCTTTTGCCATCCACAGTAATCGTGAACAAAACTGCAGCAGCTATAATAGCATGAAATTTAAAAAGAAAGGAATAATAATTCAATACCCTCCCCCAAAATAAAACGCTACCGCTTAAGGCTGATTCACATACAACTTTCTTCGCTTTGCTTTATAGTTCTTTGCTTTGACATATAAGATCGACGAAGGCCGCCTACGCAAAAAGGTGTTCTGTGCAAACGGTGTTCAGCCTACGTAGTCAGGGTTATAATCCCTAAGCGTGGCCGAAGGCCGCCTACGGAGAAAGGTGTTCTGTGCAAACGGTGTTCAGCCCCTCTTCGTCGGCAACACAGAAAGGAGAATTCTACGTAGTGAGGGTTAAAGTGCCCACACTCACCGACGTGTACGTATGCCGTGTCTGTTCGACGTAGCAACATATAAAATTTACTGTTGATAGAGCGAGAGGGAAGCACGCGTAACCGTCGCACGTACACGGTGGTGAGTTTTCGTTTATATGTCGCTCTCATTAGTTTGATCGTGTCAGCCGCACTCACGTACGTTAATGTGTCAGAAGCTAACTCTCATGGGGAAAAATATATTTACGGAATAATATCTATTTAAATAAATATACATATAACATAAAGACGATTTATTTGAAGCAAGTTAAAAGAAACAATTGCAGAATGTCTGTTTGTGTATGAATTCATTTGTCAGGGCTACCAAACTGTGCGGCCAAGTTATCAGTTAAACAAAATAAACAGAACGGATAATAAATTGAACCAGATCTGAATCTGAAATGAATTTGCGTGGAAGATTTTTATGCGGATCCCGATTATAGAGGTGCGACAGATACTACGTTTATGCGACAGAATTCATGAATTCTTCATTTCATGAATTCAAAAATGGTCCCGTTCATCATAGTTCGCGAATTCATGAAATAAAGTGCCTTGAAAAAGTGGCAACGCACTGGCGAGAAACTGAACAGTAGGGTTGTGACTTTTTTGGCCTCCTTTTGAATTTGCAAAAGTCGTTGGTACCAGGCAATGAACCATATTATGTTTAAATTGGTTATAATATATTTTCAGTTTATTCTATTTGAATATATTGTATTTTCAACGATTTCACATAACTTTTCCAGTGTTTTAAATCCTGGTTATGCCACTCAAGATTTTTAATCTAAAAACATCATAACCCTAGTAAACAGCTGTTTGTGAAACGTGGCGTTGCCGGACTTGCACTTCACGATTTCATGAAATGATGCCGAATTCATGGTTAACTTTCGTGTATAACTGAATTCATGAAATGGTGTTTATACAGCCAATTTTAACCCAAATTCATGAAATGAATTCTTGAATTAGCCTACGCATAAACGTAGTAAGAGTTGCATTGACTTCAGTTTATCAAGTTTATTCAGTGAAATCGCTGGAGAAATTTATCAGAAATCTGTAAACGAGTTTCCATACAAATTTTGACAGTTCATTTAAAAGGTTTACACAATTATAAGTTTATACGCTTTACAATGCATTTATAAGGTTTGATGAATACCCCTAAATAATAATACTGTTTTGGATATATTAAGGTATAAAATTACCATTTGGCGCACCAAAATATCGCATTGTTTTTGCAAAAATATTCCAGCAATAATGTGATTTCGCACAAATCACAGAGAATTCGTTAAAATAAATTATAAATACTGTAAAAAAAAAATCGCCAGAATTGGTCAGTCGAGATAACGTAAAAAGCAAAATATATAGTAATATACAAAAATAAGGTAGTCATATGATACATCAAACAAAAGAAGATCAAATTTAAATTTCAGGAAATAGATTTATGGACTATGTTAATAAGGCGTTTTTTGAAAAAAAAAATCCATAAAAACAAATTTTTGCGTATATTTTTATTAAGCCTCTTTTTTCCACAAATATCTTATACAAATTCACAAAATATGTATATCAAACGAAAGATGTTTAAAATACCTTTCGAACGTGGTGCCTTATTTTTTAAAGGGTTAATTTGTTTCGAAGATATTATCAGTTTTCGAAATCCAAATTTCATCTTTAACCCTAAATATTTCCACAATTTTTATTTCTGCAATATAAAATTTGTATACGTGTGCTCAGCATTTAAAACTCTATTAAACCCCGTTCCTCGTTTTTCTCTATCGAAACGGTGGGTATTCTTTACTTATGCCACAGTATCTAATACGGTTTGACAAGTAACAGCCTCAGGTTGACAGGTAAGATACTATTAAAAAATGAGGTACTTTACAACGAGAGACAATTGAATTGAATTTGCAGCATATAATCCATAATTCCCAATAGAAGTAAGCAACTTTATCTTTGCTTACTTTAACATTCAATTAAAAATGTATTAAATTTTTTTCAGAAAAGTCCACCAATGAGAATGGCGGCGATGAAGCGGAATATATAGCTGCATCGATGTCGTTTTTGCAATTTGCCAATAACCGCATGTAATTAAAAGCTTCTGCACGCATCAAGATGTAATAATTAACTTTTTTATGCTTAATGTTTGTATGTTATCGTGTATTTGAATGCTAAAATGTACTTCCCTATTTATATATTCGCGATTGTAGATGAGTCCGCCGAAAATTCGCATTTCTTTTAGTTTCTAGATGGTAAGCAATCTATGTATGAGTTTTTAATGAAATATCTTTAAATAAAGGGTTATAAAAACGTTTATAAAAGGCTTTATTTTGAAAATTTTTAGTAAGTTTATATTCATACGCTTATAAAAAATTTTTTTAACCTTTATTGTAAGTTTACACTTTTACGCTAATAAAAAGCTTTATTTTCAGCATTTATTATAAGGTTATATTTGTACGCTTATAACCAAGGTTCCTTTTCGATTATATTACGCTTACTTTCAAGCGTTTTATAAACAGAAAATCAACGTTTTGTAAGCTTAATGTTTATAATACAAAACATTAAAAAAGCTTTACTTAAGTTTAATTGGCTTGTTGGGTAATTACATACATACATTCATATATTTTTAGATGGATGTCATAGAGAAGTTAAACCGAATCCAACGCAACGGATTATTTTAATTACAAAGGATGGCTGGTACTTTTAACTCTAGTAGTAGATTACAAGTGAAAAAGAGTAACATGTTAATATTTTCATTAATAGACAAACTTACTTACATACATATGTTTATTATATTCTCGTGTACACATATATACAGGTACCGCTTGCTATATGTAAACATTGGGTCCTCAGGGCAATGCAATGACTCGCAGATATACAATGCATCGATACTCAAAAGAGTATTGACGGAGAATGAGTTGTTGAAGAACCATAAGAAGGAAATAGGTGGTGTGCACGATTGAGAGAATACAAAGGTTGCGCCGATCTCGGACCGCTATTCCTCTCTTAACGAATTTGACAGAATCGTTGTTTGCATGACGTCACACTGGTGCAACTTGTTTACGTTTTCCTTGCAACATTTTTTCTTCATCTTCCATTCTTGCTCACGTTTTGGCATTTCTCTCTCGCAATTGCACCAGTGTGACGTCACACAAAAGTTATTCTCAAAAATCCTCTCTGATCGGCGCAATCTTGTATTCTATCATTCTTGGGTGGTGTGCAGATGCCAGTGTGCATTCTAGGAGATTCTGCATTCCGATTCTCCAACTCTTTAATGAAGCCATACCCGTTTAGCATGGCCTTTACTGAAACCCAAAAGCTGTTCACTATAAGCTGTCGAAATGCAGAAGAGTAGTAGAGAATGCCTTCGGACATTTAAAAGCACGTTTCCGATGAATCGGCAATGGTATAGATGACCGAATAGAAAACGCACAGGTTATTGTTAGAGCCTGCTGCGATCTTCATAACTTTTTGAACGAAAGAAATGATTCTATTAATGAGATTTGGATGACGAGATTGCAAGAAGTGAATATAAATCGAGAAAATCCTACAGGTTGGTAACAATGAACCCTCTGCTGAAGTAATAAGAAACGCTTTGTGTAATTATTTTAGTGAGTATAAAATTTTATTTTTAATCTTCTTTAAAAAAAGCGATTATAGCATTTTTTAGCTTTTGAAATGGTTTGAAAAGATGCAGCATTTTCTTTTTCAATATTTATAAGCTCCTCTTCATTGTGGTCCCTATTTTTAACCGACTTCCAAAAAAGGAGGAGGTTATCAGTTCGTCGGAATATTTTTTTTTTTTTTTTTTATGTATGTTACCGCATAACTTTGGACCACGTCAACCGATTTCGATAATTCTTTTGCATCGGAAAGGTAGTGTCTCAGAGGTGGTCCCATACTAATCTGGTTGAGATCCGATCAGTGGATCATTACTCGTTTAAGTATTCAGTTATCTCTGAAAAGAGCTCATCAAACTTTTGGAAAATTTTGGTTTGGAACTGACCCATTTCTTTTTTTTTCTTAGGTTCCATCGCTGAAGCTGAGGTGCGTGGTGGGGATGACGGGGAAGCAAACGGCGGGGACGGTGATGGCAGCGGTGTGATTTGAAGTGTGGGTAGAGGTGATGGCAGCGGAGTTAGCAGCGGTGACAATTGAGACGGCTGTGATCCAACGGAGACTTTTGTTTAAAATAAAAACAAAACTTTATTAGTTTTTATAATAAACGAATTAACATTGAATAAATGTTGACAATAAAATTAAATAAATTTTGAGGCATTTGAGCTACTTAAGTTATGGCATTGCACATACAGTGGCACAAAGCTGCATAGTGCACCCGCAAGTAAATTTGTAAATTCTAATAATAGGGGTATTCACGATCCGGTACATACTGTCTAGGATGGTGCATAGATAGCATAAATAGCATGATTTGCTACTTTTGTTGTTGTTTTAACACAGGAAACAACAACAAAATTATACAATCATGCTATTTATGCTATCTATGCACCGTATGCACCGGATCGTGTATACCCGTAATATAAATTTTTTCTTGGTGCAAGATTTAGGCTGTGGGCCACTGTAAATATATAACCACGCACCCTAGCGATAGTAGCACTTCAAAGTTATTGTTTGTGTTCTTAAACAATCATATACAAAAAAAGTAAGCCATACATAATTGGGGACATTTGAAAAAACAACCTAAGTGTATCTGTCATATAAACAGACATATGTATATATAAACAGGCATACATATGTGCACATATAGCCACATATGTAGGTAAAAGTTTGTAAGCTTGCACAATGTTAAAAAGAATTAATCAAGCTTCGAAAATGATTATTAAAATTTAAAAATATTTTCAACGGAATCGTAACAATGGGATTTTTGAAAGTCATTCGTGCCCCAATTATTTTTTTTCGAATACCAACACATCTTAATTAAACTTTGAATGACGTTCGTTCATCCTACCTTTCTCTTCCATCCTTTGAATGAGTTTATTAGCAAAGAAATAAAAAGGGTGAGAAAATACCTTTCCAATGACACCTGTCAAGTCTAAATCGGAAGATTTTCGGTTCAGTTATTCGGGTTTTCCCTCTACCAACCTTTGAAAAAAGTTAAAAAACAGCATTAAAAATCGCATCATTACGATTCCCTTCAAATTTTTTTTTTTTTTAATTTTTTTTTTAAATGTTTTTATGCAAATATTTTAAGCTTAAACCGTTTTGTCATTTGAGGGGATTTTTTTCAAAAAAAGTCTTTAAGAAACTATTTTTATTCATAAAAAACTCCATTTTTGGAGGTATTTTCAAATCGGTCCAGAACACTTAAATCTTAATATTTTTCCGAAATATTTTGGTGGACGTTTTAAAATATAATAGATTTTATAATTCCAATGGAAAAATAGTACCGATTTTTTTGTATGGGGAGTGATGCAGTCTATGTACATGTGTTAGCAAATAGCAAATGGACAACAGACAAGTAAGAAAGCGTTAACAACTCAGCTACCACCCGTACCTTTGAGGGGGCCTAACAACGCGACCACTTCTTGTTGTATGTGATGCTACTTCAGGTGCTGCGCTTGATACTGAGGGGTCACTTCCAACAGTCTCATCCACTGAGTGGTTGAAATCTGCTGAAGTATTTGTTTCGCCTACTTGTTTCGTTTGCCACATTCTGTATAGTCTCGTTAGGTGCAACACTTAGACTTTCAGACTCACGTCCTTTTCTTATAACACTTTCTTCAGTCCATAAATCACTTCCTTTGAAATCAGTGTTCGCTGACTTTGCGACAAATCGGCGATTGCGTCTAAACAAGTAGTTAAAACTGTCCCTGATTATATATGACTTTTCATTTGTGTTACCAACAATCGTGCCATGATTCCACTCCTTCGAGTTCTTTTTGAAAATTACAGTATTCCCTATATTGAGTTTTGGCAAAGTTTTTGCCGACCTAACATAATAAAATCTTTCTTTTTCCTTTTTCTTTTCTATTTTCTTTTTGACTTCCGATTTATCTATGTTGTTTAACACTAGTAATGTTCCAGACACCGGCAATTTCGTTTTAATTAACCTACCGAAAAATAACTCGGCTGATGCCAACCCCATGCTTGCTACCGGTGTTTGTTGTACTCAAAGATTTTATACTGAAACTGATCAACTTCATTTGTCTCGTAGCATCTTTGACTTGAGAATCACAATTGGATGTTATATTCGTTTGCGAACCGCTCAAACTCGGCGGAACTGAAAGGACTGTTATCAGATTTAATTATCGTTGGATACCCAACCTTGTCAAACAATCCTTGAACACCCTTGACTATGTGCGTTGGCGTTTTATTACTTAGCTCAAATGACGCTAAATAATTAGAGTAAGCATCTATAACGGCAATGAAATCACGAACGGCGTATTCGAATAAGTCCATTGCTACAATATGATTTTGATAATTTGGAGTTTCCTCTTGAACTAGTGGCTCTTTTTGAATGTTTCGCTTGAACTTTTCACAAACTGAAAAAGATCCTACTAAGTTTTTTATTTTTTCGTTCATTCCAGGCCAGAAGTATAACCTCAGAGCTTTCGACAGTGTTTTTTCTATGCCCAAGTGCCTGGCTTGCAGACAATACTCATATTAGGATACTTGAGTAGTGGCATGAACATACGCTGTAAACGTGCTGTAACGTTATCGATATCCTGCTTTATTAGAGTTTTCAGTGGTTTATGATCGCTTTCGACCACAAACTCACGTCCATAAAAAAAAGTGAAATCGTTGACATGCAAACACAATTGCTAGTAATTCTTTCTCTATTTGGGCCCACTTCTGTTCATTTTTGCTCAGTGTACGTGAAGCATACAGGGTGTTCCTCCTGTAGGAAAACGCACCCGAGACCATCTTTGACGATCGTAAACTGCTAAAACCGGATCCGATGATATAACTTTAAGAAGGTTGTTGTTGTAGCGGCTACTAAGCCCCCGTTCGGGACGGTTCATCCATCATCGTTGTCGTCTATTTCAGCTAGGGGGATGCCCAGGAAGTGTGCCACTTCCAGAGGGGCTGTCCATAGGGACAGGGGCGTTAGCTGAGTGGGATTCTCAGGGCATGTGAAGAGGTGCCGGGAGTCATGTGGCGACTCTCCACATGCCGGGCATTGGTTGGGCACATCCTCGTTGATTCTACTCAGGTAGCTGTTGAGCCTGCTGCAATAGCCAGAGCGAAGTTGGGCTATTGTTGTGCAGACAAAGTTCTGTGCCGTCCACGTCCGGTGGTTGTGTGCCTAGAACGGCATTCACAGGGCGGGAGTCTACATAACTTGAGACTAATTCCCTGCGAATGCCGTTGAGGGCCTGTCGGTAGGTTGTCGGGTCCAGAGGTTGTTTAATATACCTCTGGACTTCGTCTGTCAGTTCGTAAAGATGCCTCCAGACGTGCCGTGGCGAGGGCTCTTCCGCGAGCAGTTGCCCGCTGGGATGGCCACGTCTGTAGCTCCCAGCGAGGAACTGCTTGCAGAGCATTATGTTATGCTCCTTTACCGGGAGCATCTGGGCCTCGTCGTGAAGGTGATGTAGAGGCGTCATCAGGAGGCATCCTGTCGCGGTTCGTAATGCCGTGTTTTGGCAGGTCTGCAGCTTCACTGCGTCCTGTTAGTCCCCGGCGACCATACGGGCGCTGCGTAGTTCAGAACCGGCCGGCCAATTGCCTTGTATGTTGCCAACAACGTTTCTTTATCTTTGCCCCAAGTGCTGCCGGCCAGCGACTTGAGGACATTGTTGCGGCTCTGTACTTTGTTGACAATTGCGGTTGTATGCGCCGAGAAGGAGAGCAGACTGTCGAAGGTAACTCCGAGGATTTTCGGGTTATTCACCGTCGGTATTGTTACGCCATCGACGTGAATACCCAGTGGCAGTCTGACCTCCTTCGTCCAGGTGGTGAAAAGGGTTGCCGAGGATTTCGCAGGGGATAGGGCTAGGCTCCTTGCAGTGAAGAAGCGAGAAATTTCGGAGAGGTACCGTTTACTTTTGAGCACAAGTCATCAATTCCATTCCCAGAGGCCATGATCGAACAATCGTCAGCATATGAGACTATATTAACACCCTCTGGTGGCTGAGGAAGCTTTGATATGTAATAATTAAACAGTAGCGGGGACAGGACACCACCCTGTGGCTTGCTGGTTTTGTCTCTGAAGATTACTGACGAGTGTCGACCACTCAGGTAATTCGCCGACCACCGTTTGAGTCCCTGTGGGAGTGAGGAGGCCTCTATATCTTCTAGTAGCGTTGAATGACTGACAGTGTCGAACGCCTTGGACAGGTCAACGCTACTAGAATAGTTCTCTCACAGGGGCGGTTTCGGTTTAGGCCACAAGTTTTCTGAGTGTTTATGGCGTTAAGTGCTGTNTGACTGACAGTGTCGAACGCCTTGGACAGGTCCAACGCTACTAGAATTGTTCTCTCACAAGGGCGGTTTCGGTTTAGGCCACGAGTTATCTGAGTGTTTATGGTGTTAAGTGCTGTTGTTTTACTACGCACTTTACGGAACCCATGTTGATGCTTCGCTGGGGTCAGGTGGTTCGTGAAGTACGGCCTCGAGTGTCTTCGCTACCGGGGAAAGGAGAGTTATCGGGCGATAAGACTCTCCTTTGCTGGCTGGTTTCCCCGGTTTGAGCAGTGGGACCACTCTCCCCATTTTCAGATGTCTGGAATGACGAGAGTGGCCATAGACAGGTACCTCCGTTAGGTACGCTACTCCCGCAGGACCCAAATTTTTCAGCATCAACATGCATATTCCGTCGGGTCCAATGGCTTTGGAGGCTTTCGCCTTCCCGATGGCTACCCTTACCTCACCGCTGGTGAAAACAAGAGGCGCACTAGGTTTTGGCATTTTGTGCAGCCTTCTGGTCACTCGACGTTTGGCTTTATCCACCGGAGGATGCAGAATGAACTGCCGGCTAAAATAGCTCGCGCATCTCTCCGGGTCCGACGAAGCGTGGTCACCAAAGTCTATCTCGACTCTGTCGTCGCGCTTCGTCGGGTTGGACAACGACCTCACGGTTGACCAAAGCTTGCTCACACCAGAGGCGAAGTTGCAGGTCTTCAGATGCTCTTCCCATTCCTTCCGCTTATGTACGTTCACAAGTTGCCGAATCTCCGAATTGAGATCCCTAATACGGGGATTTCCGGGATCGGCCTGACGAAGGTTGTCGCGCTCATCAGCTAGAACAGCCGCTTCGGCAGGAAAAATCGGACGTGGGTCCTTAATACATCCTGCTAGAATGAAGCGAGCTGCAGCAGCGGTGACAACCCTGCGGAACTTACGCTCACCTACATGAACGTCGGTTGGTATGGGTAGTGCAGTGAAGGCGCCCTCAGTAACATCCGTGAAGCCTTTCCAGTCAGCTTTGGAAAAGTTGATATAGGTCCGGTGATCCACGGAAGCAAAGTCGGCAGGTTTATCAATCGAGATGACTATGGGCAGATGGTCTGATGCCAGAGTCAGCATAGGTCGCCATGATACGCTGTTTATCAGAGCAGCGCTGACAATTGTTAGATATGGCGAGCTGCAGCAGCGGCCCATAATCCTGGTGGGTGCGTCGTCGTTCATTGTGCAGAATGTCGAATCGTCTATCTGCTCAGCCAGATGTATTCCCCTACGATCATTTGACAGGCTTGAGTGCCAGAGATCGTGGTACGCGTTAAAGTCACCAACTACCATATGGTTTTCACCTCTGAGTAGCGCACCTATTTCAGGGTGATATCCTGCCGGGCAGCTGGTGACAGGGGGTATGTATACGTTAAATATTTCGAGCTCAACATCGCCTGACCGGATAGCAATACCCTGACATTCTAGGATGGTATCCCTGCGGTCGATGTCTGCTTCAATGAGACGATACTGCACGGTGTGGTGCGTGATGAACGCTAAACCTCCACCATTATCTCGCTCGCGATCTCGACGGTGCACGTTGTATCCGGCGCAATTCAACAGGGTTGAATTGCCGTGCAGCTTCGTCTCTTGGACCGCAGCTATTAATATTCCATGCCTTCCCATAAAGACAGTTATCTCCACGATCTTGCTCTGGAGTCCGTTACAGTTAAATTGTAGCACCTTTGTGTGCCTTGGGAGACCGATTGTGATGTGTGGTGTTAAAGAGTTGTGTTGCCTGCCGGCCCCCTGCTGTAGGTGCTGCTGAAGGGGGTGCTGCCTTGTGGTGGTGGTTGGCGGCGTCGCGGGGGAGGGATGCGACAGGGCAGCACACAGGGGCCCACATAGTCGCTCGTCCAATCTCGTGTGTTGCGAAGTCCTGAGCACGCCGTAAAGTGGCACCAGCCGAGGCAGGAGTTGCACTTGACTGATGTCACGTTACGGTATATTCTTGACTGACAGACAGAGCAGATTGTCGGAGGGACTAGGAGTTGCCGGCGGCGGTGTGTGGGTGCTATTGTGTTTGTTTGTGTGTCTATTGCTGTGTTGTGTTGGGGTGTGGGTGTGTTGATTGTGCGCTGCCCAGGCGGGTGGTGGTTTGCCGTGGAGGCGGTCCGGTTCGCACAGCATGGGGCCACGAACGACGTGGTCCATTGCCGGTGCGTACGCAGGCCCGAGCAGTTACGAAGGTGACTCCACCCGTCACAGGCATTGCACCTGACCGAAGTGGAGTTTGTATGCAGTCGTCTCTGGCATACGCAGCAGGTGTAGATTTCTGGCCCTGGGTTTGACTCTATGCCAGCCCTGAGCAGAAGGGTGCGGAGAAGGTGTAGCCCTAGGATCGAGCAACGTTTGATGGATTTCGCCGACCTAAACGGGGTTAGATCGCCGAAACAACAGCCCTTGGTAGGGTAAAACCCGAGTCATTCCGGTACGTAGAACCGGCTGTCGTGGGAATGCCGGTCCCTAAACTCTGCTTCATGTACCTCTGTCCACTCAAACTGCACACCATTTCGAGTTAAGCTACGCAGATTTGCCGTTGACTTCGAAAGATTGTGTATAAATCCCGAAATATATTTCAGAAATCCTAAAAACCTTGCAACCGACCCTTTATCACGAGGTGTTTCCATTTCCAGGATTGCATTAATGTATTTCTCTAATGGTCTAAGTTTACCCGCAGAGATGACATGTCCCATGAACCTAACCTCCTAACTGCAACTAGCAGAATAAATGCGGCGCCAGTTTTTTGTACATTGTTTTCGCATTAATATTTAAGTAAATAAATAAGTTTCACGGTTTTTGTTTTACAAATTCAGTTGAAGTAAACTATAGTGAACATCTAGATACCAACATGTGTTCAATTAATGCATTAATTAACGTGAATTTAGTACTGACAAAGTTGAGCTGAATGAAACGGGGTTTTGCAAATAACTTTTGGACGGTTTGAAAAATTTGTTTACACCTTCGGATTCTTAATGCTGGCAATAATACGCGTCGTTTGACACCCCTTTCGATTATTTTGCATCAATTTTCGGTGGCGACCATGAAGTGCACAATTACCGAAAGTGGTTAGTTCAAAGACCGTTCAACCAAAAGTAGAATGCAAAGTTGTCGCCTTTTTATGGCGAATATTTTGATATTTTTTTATATTTTGATATTTTTAGCCATTCAATTTTTTTTTCGTGCAACCCTGCGTGAGTTGAACGCAAAAGTTGCCTGAAAAATCATCTCGTGCGAAAGCCCTTTTAGGAAACTGGGCACGATTACGTTAACCGGGGCGACAAATTTTGAACAAGGACGTCGATAGAGGTTTTTGAAGCAATTATAACGGTATGTTTTTTTTTGATGGGAAACTACAGAAGTTACCAGGGGTCAAAGATTAAATTCATATTTTTTTTGAATCCAAATATCTTGAAAACAAAAGCACGGATTTCAAATTTTTTGATGTCACTCAATAGGAATTATGAATGCCTTTAACACGATATACAAATGTTGTATACAGCGTATAAAGTTTTAGCAAAAATTCAATTTAACTAAAAAAGGTTACAAAAAATGTTAAACAGTCACATGATTATTTAAAAATTGCCTCGTTAACCCTCTAGTAGGCTGAACCGTCTCCAGACGGTCGTTAACTAAACACCGTTTTAGTAGTTTTAGTGGTGCACCTATAATAACTTTTTTCTATATTCGTAAGGCACGATCTTTAGAAAAAAAATCGTACCTTTACGGCGGTGTAAATTTTAATCCGTTATGTCAATCCGTTTTATTTTAATCGGCAGTTGAATTACAGATTTTGAAAACACGGTTAAAATTAATTATTTCTTGCTATTTAGTAATTTCGTAATTAAAGAAATTTTTTCTTTTGAAAAATTTTTGATATAAAAAAATTTGGTGGATTTCGTTGTTAAAAGCACCGTATTTTAATATAAGTTTTATAATTATGTCACCATTCGAAATGGAGAAAATTGCTTTCGAACACAGACCGTCTACAGACCGGCTTGCCGACATATAAAAACCCAGTTTGTATTTTTGACCGTCTGCAGACGGGATTGCCGGTTCTTAGGTCAACATTGTGTAAGGGAAAGGGGAAAATATGTGTAAGTATATCGGCGAGCCCATCTCCAGACGGTCTTGGTTTTTCTCCCCTGTAGGAAAAAGTTACTGTCACAGATCGAAATGGACATCATTTTTGGATTTCTCGTGCTAAATTCACCCATTCCTAAATGTTTCAACTCATAAAAAAATTGGCCTACTAGAGGGTTAAACATATTCAAACATTTCATAATCCAATAGAATATAAAACAAGCTTCCATTTGATATACAACATCATGTCTTCAGTCCTTACTATACTGTGTTGCGAAAGAAAAGAGGCAGAACACCTTTTGCAGAGAACACCCTTCTGCGTAGGCGGCCTTCGGCTGCAATTAGGGATTATAACCCTCACTAAGTAGGAATTCTCCTTTCTATGTTGCCGGAGAAGAGGGCATCTTATGTGAATAAACTACAGTAAATGTAAGATTATCACTTGCTCGTAAATGCATTTAAACATTCAATTATCACTGAATTCTTAAGCTTCAAAAGCAGATCATAATAAAATATTTATACCAAATTAAAGGTAATAACTTTTTTTTCTCAGTTGTGTAGATTTCTTTAGCATTAATCACGTCGTTTTTTCAAAAAAGGTTATTTTATAAAAAAATAATGAATTTTTTTTAGTTTTTTAATATTTTGGGCTTTAAGATATGAAAAATATATTAATTAGATACATGAGCTAACATATTACGTTTTTAATCGGTTATATGGTTCAGAAGATATTAATATTTAAAAAAATCTAAAAAATAACTTTCAACACTAAATATCTTGAAAACTAGAAGGCCCCGACCCATAAAAGTGGGTATATTTGAAAAGCGGAGAAGCCCAGCTTTCCAATGGCAAAGTCAAAATTTGTCGCCCCGGTTATCGTAATCTCCCCGGAAACTGAACGATAGTGGAGTGTGATCGTCGTACATTTCCATAACTAACGTAATTCTTCTTACCATTTTTTCTGGCAGGCTGTAGGATGGTGGAGTGTGATCCATGATAAAAACATAGCAAGGTAGAACCGTTCTCTCAATTTGTCGGCCATGATTTTTTTTTGAAGTTTGCCAACATTTTAAAATCATATAAAAGTGAANGCCTGAGATTGAAAATGAAAATGTGTGTGAGAGTTTGTGAGTAAATTTAAAAATTAAAGTGTTTGGAAACGTCAAGAATTTTAAAAGTGACTCTCAGCGGTTCTACCTTACTATATTTTTATCATGGTGTGATCATCGTACAGGTCCATGAACCAACGACTAGAGATCACCTAATCAACCATCGTTGTTTTTGTAATCGATTTTCAGAAAAAAGTTTTCATAGCGTTTTTGACGTTTTTCGGTTTTATTTACACCGTCTTCTACCTCTTCGTAGTAATTTTTTAGCGATTGAATGTGTTTTCTGCAGCGATTTTAATTATAAATTTTGGTTTATTACATATTTATGATATAAAATAAAGTGCTGTGTGATCGGAACAAGTTTGTGCGTATGTTTGGTTTGCCAAAAGGCGTAAATTTGCGTGAAAAGTGGGTGCACGTTCGTGGCCAGAACATTATATAGATTGGCGCTTACACATATGTTAGTGTTTGGTCGAGCTTCTTTTCCAATTTGTGGCGTGCGCCTTAATGTTGTCACACAAAGCGGAGGGACCTACAGTTTTACGCCGACTCCGAACGGCGATTGTATTTTTATGAGAAGCCGGTTTTCATGGCAGAAATACACTCGGAGTTTTGCCATTGCCTGCCGAGGGGCGACCGCTGTAAAGAAAAAAAACCTTTCTTTTCTTTTTCTGAGATGTTGCTTTGGCCAGGTCTTGAACCCAGGCGCTGCGGAGTGGAAGCGCGCACTGCTTACCACTACACCACAGCGGCCACCAACGACCACGGCCAGAACATTGACANCGTCTTCTACCTCTTCGTAGTGATTTTTTAGCGATTGAATGTGTTTTCTGCAGCGATTTTAATTATAAATTTTGGTTTATTACATATTTATGATATAAAATAAAGTGCTGTGTGATCGGAACAAGTTTGTGCGTATGTTTGGTTTGCCAAAAGGCGTAAATTTGCGTGAAAAGTGGGTGCACGTTTGTGGCCAGAACGTTGGCATTGAAAAATCGACCCGTGGTAATGATATGCGATTGTAAAACACTTTCAATCATGAAAACCATATTTTATGAACTTTTTTTGCTAATTGTCATCAAGTTTCACTTTGTATATTTTATAATAAAGGTAATTCTCTAGGGTGGGGTAACAACCCCTAAAAAATCCGGACGGGGGGGAGTAATATTATTAACCATTTAAAAGTTATGAACAAAAAACTTTTGTTAAATTTCGTTGAATGCACTAAATCACCAGTTTCCACTTTTAAAACACTCCTAAAACGTTTCCGTTATTCACTTTTATTTTATATATTTCGTTAATAAAACAGAGTAAACACACTGCGCCTGCTAAAATTATTATAACCTCAAATCGCTGGTATTGCCACTTTATTTCACATTTCATTTGCGCTATTATACTCAGTTTACACTATACACTTCTTCTTCTTCTTTTTACTTTCATCTAAATAAGATATTGTAACCAAAATATAATAGCAAATTTCGCTATACCATGGTAGCGCTACTTTACGGTTTACAGTTATTTTAGCTTTAATTAAAAGTAAGCGTCATGGAGTGTCAAATGTGCGATTTTACAATTACAAGCTTTTTAAAGCTAAAAGGAAAAGATTTGGAGGAGTTTTTAGTGGCTCATGGGGTCATGAGAGACTCTATTATTTATCGAAGTGTTGATTTTTATGAAAAAAGCGCCGCAGGCAAAAATTTTTATTAAAAAATGGAGCGATTTTTTATTAAAAATTTTCATTATTTATCAAAGTATTGATTTTTATGGAAAAAGCGCCGCAGGCGAAAATTTTGAATAAAAAATCGCGCGATTTTTTATTAAACATTTTCATTATTTATATATAAAACGAAAGAAGATGCCGAAAAGCATTGAACAGTGCACACATCTCATAAGGAAAAGTGAATTATTACGAAATACTAATACAGTGACAGCACTATAGCTATTTTGGAATCTCGCGTTTCAACTGGCAAAGATTGTCAACTTCTTTTTAATTGTAATATAGACGTCTACATTTTGAGACACTATTTGGAACGAACTGTGAACACCCCAACTATTTGGAACGAACTGTGAACACCCCAATTAACAAAATAATCTATCTTAGGTTGATTAAACTATGTGTTTCTTTAATAAATAAGTTAAATTATATATTTTAATAGTGTTTAAAAAGTGAGAACAGGTGATTTTGTGAATCTTTGTTGGTGTAATTGCTCATAGATTGTTATTAGAGGGGCCGAAACGCGTCGTTTGGTACCCCTCCCGACTTTTCCGCACCTTTTTTAGGAGTTGTTACCCCACCCTAGAGAATTACCATAATAAATACCAATTTAATCGCACTCAGTCACCGCGCAGTTTTCGTTTTCTTTGTTTGTTTTCATTTTTAGGCAGATGTCAAAAACGCTCAGAAATATACTTTTTTCTTCTTCTTTGATTAGGTGATCCTCAAGAATGATAGAATACAAGATTGCGCCGATCGGAGAGGATTATTGAGAATAACTTTTGTGTGACGTCACACTGGTGCAATTGCGAGAGAGAAATGCCAAAACGTGAGCAAGAATGGAAGAAGAAGAAAAAATGTTGCGTCATGTAAACAACGATTCTGTCAAATTCGTTAAGAGTGGAATAGCGGTCCGAGATCGGCGCAACCTTTGTATTCTCTCAATCGTGGGTGATCCTGTATTTTTGGTTTATGGTACAGTTCTATAACTAACGTAACTCTACTTCTTACCATTTTTTCTGGCAAGCTGTAGGTATGTTTTTGGTTAGAGGTTGCGGTTTTTGGTTCACTGTGCTAATGTATTTTGTATAAATTGTTACAGAAATGGATTACATTGTAATAGAAATGAAAGAAATTGTAAAAGACAGGTGCAAATGCCTAAAACAGGTGATCTCAGCAGTAGGGATTTTTTGGCAATTAGCTGTTAGTGCTTTTACTTAGCCAACTGTACAATGATTGTAAGGCAGTCTGTACACGGGCGTATGGATTAAGCCGCCTATTAGATGCTACATACGAAAGTTGTACGCTTTGATGCCGAACCCATGTATTTAAATGCGAGAGCTGCACACGAGTCGTCAGCTCCACGAATCCGTCAAAACAAGATAGCTGCAAATCGTCTGGCGTACTGCAGTGTTGGTAGCTAGGCATACGTCCGCTTAGAAAAGAGTAAGAAAAAGAAGTTTGTTTAGAATTTCCCATGTGCGTGCATGCATTTCATAAAAAAACGGATAAAACAATAAAATTCGTGCAAATGATTGAAAAATAGCAGAAAATGTATTTAAGAAATAATAATTTTTCATCAATTAACATTTTTGCGTCTCATACTTTGACGCTTTGAAGTCGCTTCGTGTGCAGATATTGAGGCGTAGAGGAATCGGTGCTGCATAAAAAATTTAATACGCGTCTGAATCTAAACGACCAGTGTGCAGACTGCCTTATTCATCATTATGCATATTGATCGTGAGACGGGGCCCTATTTTTATATTGAACGTGTGACAGGCGTCTTGGAAACTTCAAACTATTAAACATACCTTTTGTGTATGTTTGGCGCGCTAAAATTTAATGTGCTTGGCAGCAAAGTTTATCTTGTGAAATGGATTCTACCTTGGGACGTGGGTTTTATGAGGTATATTGTTCCTCTAAAGAAATACTGAAGAACAAACAAAGGCATTTGTTTTGTAATGTGAGTATGTACAGTATTTAAAGGAAACGATTACTAAATATTGTGTTTTTAGATGTTGGATCTTTTATCCAACACCAGCAAGAGCACCCCATCGCCAGTGATTGCGAAGATAATACCTTCTAATGATTTAATTCGCTTTTGGGTAGATGATGTATTACCTTTAGTTTTCGACGAAGATCTGTCGATACAAGGCTGTGCTGTATCTGCTTTGGAGCAAGGGTTATCGACATTAGAAATTGGAAATATTCACAGCCATAAAGAATGGAATAATGTTAAAAACTCGATTGTTAAGGAATATGCTTGCAAAATACATCGATTGAGGGAAACCCGGAACCAATACTGGAATCGTGTTTGGTGTATACTGATTCGATTGCTTGATCGGGAGATTTTAAAGAGCGCCAGCACTATAAACTTATTTTTGTCCATTGTTGAGCTTGGATTCCGAAGCCCTGATAATAATGTACGTGCAGAAGCTTTTACATGTTGGCATCTTCTTATTCAAATTTTCGCTACTCATAATCAATTGTCGTCACCAAAAAGGCTAAAATTAGTTTGCATACCTCTTAAATCGTCGCAGTCAAAAACTCCATACGTAGCAGCCGTAAAGTTGCGAATCTGGTGGTTCTTGATCACATGCTTGGGTCCACAGATAGAAGAGCATTTTGAAAATGTTGTTGAAGCATTTCTTATATTCTGCTTCGGATTGGAATCGAAAAGCACACCTGGCGTATGTCAGCAATACGTAACAATACGTGAAATGGCATTGACATGTTTAGCTTCCATCGTAACCACAGAGCAAGACGACTTTCTGCACAGACTATTACAGGAGTATGAGATGGAATCATGTAAACGAACACCATACATAAACTCTAATATTATTGATAAACATTGGAAGTCAATATTATATGCTGTACTAGAAGCTACAAGTTTGGTCATCGAAAGTGAAAAACAGAGTGATATTGAGGATCGACTGTTAAATGTGATCATTAAAAGTACAACTTTAATAGTGACTAGGGGTGATATGGCCCCATTATATGAGTATTTTTGTTCTGGTTTAGGGCAAATTATGATAAAAAGTTGCCGGCCGATGATAATAGTCGCCAACGTGATTGCAACCGAAGGACTTCGTTTTTCACATTCATTACTTAATTTTGATAATTATGCGAAAATATTAAATTGCTTGATAAAATTTTTGACATTAATTCGCGAAACGGTAGATGCTGTTACTATTCAGCATTGCACTACCAGAATTTCAAATTTAGAATGCTTTCTACCAAAACGTCTTTGTTGGCGTGCGGTGGAGGTCATAGCTGATTATTTCTTCAAAATGCCAAACGATGAGGGTTTTGAATATTTTGAAGTAAAATTCTTAATATGGCGCGATATTTCATCAGAAATGGTGAATTATATACGTCATAATACATTTGGTCGATCTGCTGAAGAATTTATTGACGTGTTAATATCATGGAGCTTATGGCCTCTACGTATGATAATAGAATTTACTGGACGCCGGGAAAGTTCTATTTTTGATGAACATTTTTATTTGCTATGGCACAACTTGCTTCAACTGACGGAGAGCACAAGTGGTAGAACACAACATTTATTAGACGTGGGCGAAGTTTTAAAGGCCTGTCTAAAATCTGGTTATAAATTGGGAGTTTTCATCCATCTTTTTAATGCATATTCGGAAGAAGTAATGAAACATGATTATCGTGGCTTTCCTATACTCTACGAGCGATTATTTTCAATTTTGTGTGAAGTAATTCAGAAGAAAGTACCCCAAAAAGAGAAGGAAAAACTTCTTACACTGTTAAGATGTGTTCTGCATGGTTTAAAATCTCCAGAACAGAGCTCGTTGATGCAGACAATCAAATCCACACTTAAACATTTCTTACGCAGTTCATCAAAAGGAGGAGTCGGCTCGAAGTTTTTTGAGGAGTGGAAGCAATCTATTATAAATATAGCTCGTTCTTCTATGGATAGAAATTATATAAATATGGTTACAGAATTATTTAAGGATGATGTATATGTTATAATTCCATCAGTATGGAGCCTGAAACCAGAGAAATTGACTGATAGACAAAAAGAACGTTTAGCTGAGAAAAATAATATTCCAGCATTATATAATGACATGAGTCAGTCGCAGGATTCATTAATAAAACCTTGGACTCCGAAGAAATTAGTAATAGCCAAGGAAGATCAAAATGAAATTGTTATAGAGGGTTCAAATAATAGGCAAAAGGAGGGTAACACGAATGTGGCGGAATGTTCCCAAAGTGGCGTTTCGTTTAGCTTACCAAAGGCTTGCTTAGACATGGCTTCAAGTAAACGGAATGTAGAAGAAAAGTTCTTAACATCGATGAGCACTAACAAAGAAAATGTGCAAGACGTTCATAGCAACAACGCAGATAAATTACTTGAGCTACAAACGACTGAAGCGAATCCGAATACATTCTCTGCTGCTGTACAACAAATTAAAAAAAACGAAAATTCACAGCAGGTTAGTAGTTTTTTCGGTCCTATTAATATATTTTTTTTATTTATTCAATATATGATGTACATTTTACGGACTATGGTATTAGATACAAATGTACATAATTCATTAAAAAAAATTTAAATCAATTATACCTCAGACTTAGAATAACAAGAATCAGGTACGGACATAAATATAAATCTTAGCGATGAAAAATCAATATCTAGTGTTCTATAGACGTTAATAAACTCTCTAAAGCGTACCAAAGATTGAGGTACGTGGAACTGCGAAATTCTGTGAGGAATATAGAAATCTATCTGTACAATAAGACCAGGGAAGTCAATTCTCCCAGATATCGGAATAATGGGTCGATTATCGATAGCAACTGAACTTCAGTTGCATTGCTAGTTGCCGAAACGGTGCCCCTATTCGGAAATGCAGTAAACCAAAGCAACAGTGCCTTACTTCTAAACCATAATTGCTGGAAAAGCCCAATTTGCGCAACTAAGTTCGGATTCGACATCCACCCGCGTTTGCTCATATTGCACATTTTTATCAATTATAGTTCAGATTTAAAGAGACTGATTGTTGTTGTTGTTGTAGCGTCACTACTAAGCCCCGCCTTTTTCGGGTCTACGTTCAATCATTTTCATCAAGCTCAACTAACGGGAGGCCCAGGAAACGAGCTGTTTCAATGGGTTCGGACCAGAGGGAGAGGGGTGTTAGCTGAGGCCTAACCCCACCCCCCTCATTAAAGAGACTGATGCTTTGTTTTGCTGCAGTTCCGAATATCCCCGATATTCTTCTTGTACTACATACTATACTAGTTTATATTTTTTATCATTATTTCGAACTCGTTTCTGTTCCTTGCCTATTAGTTCTCTTATAGTTTTAAGGCCCATTCATTCTTTTATGTTGTCCAACTATGTAATTTTGCTTCTTCCTGCTCCACTGCGTCCTGCGATCTTGCCCTGTATTAATAGTCTTAAAACTTCATATTTTTGCCCTCTTATAATTTGTGCTAAATAGGCAGTTGTCCTTTGTTTTATCTCTTTTATCAGTTGTCTCGTGGTCTCGGCTCTTTGTAGTACAGTGTCATTGGATATTTTATCCGTCCACTTGATCTTTAGGATCCTTTTGTAGCACCACATTTCAAAAGCTTCCAGTCGATTTATGCTTTTGCTTTTTAGTGTCCATGTTTCGCATCCATATAAGAGAGTCGACCACACATAGCATTTAACAAATCTGATTTTCAACTTAATCGCTATATCTCTACTAGTGAGTCTCTTCCTCACGTTATTAAATGCTGCTCTTGCTGCCTCTATTCTGCCGTTGATTTCATTGTCATACTCCCACTTGTCATTCAGCCAACTGCCCAGATATTTGAAGCTTTTTACTTTTTCTATGTTTGTATTATTTAATGTCAAATTAACATTAGAGTAGTCTTGCCCACTTTTATTTATAATCATGAGTTTTGTTTTTTGAATGTTAATGTCTAATCCAAATTGTGTGCTATGCCTTTCCACTTTGTCCAGTATTCTTTGCAGGTCTGCTAAATTGTTTGTGATCGGGGTTGTGTCGTCAGCGTATCGAATATTATTGAAACACGAGCCGTTATGCCAGTCTCGTCACGTAGAGCATCTTCGAAAATCCTATTCGAATGAATTATGAAAAGGAGCGGCGACAAAATACAACCTTGTCTAACTCCTCTCTTTACTCTAATTTCTTCTGTTTTATTGTCCCCGAATCGGACTTCTGCTGTTTGTCTCCAGTGTAAATTTCGAATACATTGAATGCCATATTGGTTTGTGTCTATCGATTCTAGTGTGTCTATTAGTGTGCGGTGCTGGACTCTGTCAAAGGCCTTTTCGTAGTCCATAAAACATAAGAACACATCTTGGTTGGCGTCTTGGCATCTCTATACAAACATTTGTTCACTGAACAGCGCTTCTATTGTTCCCATGCCTTCCTTAAACCCGAATTGCGTCGCTCCCATTAATAATTATATATCCGTCTATGCATAATTTTTAAAAATATCTCATTAAACTAATGAGCCGGTAGTCTTTACATAGCTTTACGTTTGCTTTCTTCGGAAGCGTCACGAAGGTCGATTTAAGTCATGAGAGGGGATATTCTCCAGTTTTGTATATGTAGTTAAAAGTTTCTAGTAATACATTCATACCTTCGCCGTCAATTAGCTTTATTATCTCCGCTGGTATTTCGTCCCACCGCTTTTTCTTTTTTGACCTTTATTGCATTGATTATCTCTGACTTTGTTATTTCCAAAAATATTTCATCGGTTACGCCCCTAGCTGGTATACTGTCTTCCCTCGAATCGTCCTTGAAGAGTTCGTTCACATATTCCCTCCATAGTTGTTTTTTTCCTGCTTCGTCGATTATTAATTTATTACCTTTAACTGTTAAAATATTTATTCTAAGTATTACGTTTTTTGTGTTACGAAATTCTTTTAGTTTTTTGTGTAGGTTGAAGTTATCATGTAATTTTTCTTAGCGCTCTATATCTTTACATTATTTTTTCGTCCACATATTTTTTGCTTAACGTATTTTCCATGTTGTTGTTGTTGTAGCGGCTACAACAACTCCGCCCAGATCGGTTGATATATCAGTCGTTGCCGTCAAGTTCCACCAACGGCAGCCCCAGGAAGCGTGCAGCCTACACTGGGTCGGTCCACAGGAACAAAGCCGTTAGGGTTCATGAGGGGTCTCTCCGCATGCCGGACACTCATTCGGCACATCCGAGTTCAGTCTGCTCAGGTATGAGTTTAACCTGCTGCAGTAGCCAGACCGAAGTTGGGCTGTTGTGGTTCTTGTCTCCCGAGGCAGATGAAACTCCGTCTCGTCACTGTCCGGTGGTTGTGTGCCTAGAACGGCATTCACAGGTCTAGAGTCTACATAACTCGAGACTGATTCCCTGTGAATGCCGTTCAGGGCCTGTCGGTATGCTGACGGGTCCAGAGGCTGCTTAATGAACCTCTGGACTTCGTCCGTCAGTTCGTATAGACGCCTCCTGACGTGCTTAGGCGAGGGCTCCTCTGCAAGCAGCTGTATGTTTGGGTGGCCACATCTGTGGCTCCCAACCAGAAACTGCTTGCAGAGCATTATGTTATGCTCCTTGACCGGGAGCATTTTTGCCTCGTCATGCAGGTGGTATTCTGGCGACATCAGGAGGCATCCAGTCGCTGTCCTGAGTGCGGTGTTCTGTGTTGTCTGTAGCTTCATCCACTGCGTCCTACTAGTCCCCGGCGACCACACTGGTGCTGCGTAGGTTAAAAACGGCTGGCCTATTGCCTTGTATGTTGCCAGCAAAGTTTCTTTGTCTTTGCCCAAGTACTGCCGGCTAGCGACTTGAGGACCTTGTTGCGGCTCTGTACTTTATTGACAATAGCGGTTGCGTGCGCAGAGAAGGAGAGCAGGCTGTCGAATGTTACTCCGAGTATTTTGGGGTTATTCACCGTCGGAATTGTTGTATCATCGACGTGAATTCCCAGCGGCAGCCTGACCTCCTTCGTCCAGGTGGCGAACAGGGTCGCAGATGATTTCGTAGGGGAGAGGGCTAGACACTTTGCAGTGAAGAAGCGAGAAAGTTCGGAGAGATACCCGCTTACTTTCTAACACAGGTCATCAATTCCATTCCCAGTCGCCATGATCGAGCAATCGTCGGCGTAAGAGACAATCGAGACTCCCTCTGGTGGATGAGGCACCACCCTGTGGAACCCCTTGTTTTATTTTCCTGAGTTTACTCGATTTGTCTCTAAGCATTACCGACGAGTGTCGACCACTCAGATAATTTGCCGACCACCGTTTGAGTCTCTGTGGGAGAGAAGAAGCCTCTATATCTTCTAGTAGCGTGGAAGGGCTGACGGTGTCAAACGCCTTTGACAAGTCCGACGCTACTAGAATTGTTCTCTCACAGGGACGGTTACGGTTAAGGCCACGAGTTATCTGAGTGCTTATGGCGTTAAGTGCGGTTGTTGTACTGTGCACTTTACGGAAACTATGCTGATGCTTCGCTGGGGTCAGGTGGTTCGTGAAATACGGGAGCAGCAAGGCCTCAAGTGTCAGCCAAGAAAATGGGTGACTGCCATAAGTGCAAAGGCCTAATACGCGGTGAGAGTGGAATCCGCTGTGNCTTTTGACATTTATTCTTCTTCTTCTTCTGCTAGCTAATTTCTGCTAGTAAAAATTTCACTAGCAAGAATTTGCAGCTCTCTCGTGTTGTTACGCTCTCGATTCAGTGCTCTCTTGCAAATTTTTTGGGTTATCATACACTTTTCCAGTAAAAATTTGCAGGTTCCAGTACAAATTAGTACTGACTACAATAATGCACCAAAAAAAGCAAAGATCGAAATTTTTAGAAAAATTGCCAAAAATCACAATTTTTACTTACGTCCACAGTATTTTTGCGTAGAGGTCATGGGTGTGAAAGGTCGTGTTATAGTTAGTTCCGCGAAGTTTTTTAAATTCAGCGGTTTTTATTAGCTTAGCGCGATTTCAAATGCAAATAGCGATTCGTATATATAAGTATAATCGGAAAGTGAATTTTTCTAAATAACAAAGTGATAGTGACACTAGTTTAAGCAAATCAAATTAAATTAATGTATACTTTGACTAAGAAGAAAACGGTGAAAGTGAAGAAAATAGTGACAGGCGAAAAGGNAGAAGCCTCTATATCTTCTAGTAGCGTGGAAGGGCTGACGGTGTCAAACGCCTTTGACAAGTCCGACGCTACTAGAATTGTTCTCTCACAGGGACGGTTACGGTTAAGGCCACGAGTTATCTGAGTGCTTATGGCGTTAAGTGCGGTTGTTGTACTGTGCACTTTACGGAAACTATGCTGATGCTTCGCTGGGGTCAGGTGGTTCGTGAAATACGGGAGCAGCAAGGCCTCAAGTGTCAGCCAAGAAAATGGGTGACTGCCATAAGTGCAAAGGCCTAATACGCGGTGAGAGTGGAATCCGCTGTGAAGGTATATGCGTCAAAGTGTTTCAATGGGCAAAGAAATGCTATGATCTCGATGAGTACAGTAAAAACAATGCCTATGTGCGCTTTATGTGTGATGGTTGTGTCACATATATGCATAATATTGATGAGGTGTTGCGAAACATGAATATCTCTATAGAGAATAATAGTAAAAACATAAAAGAGTGTAAAGACGACTTTCAAGAGTCGCAAAAAATGCGGGTTAAACAGTCAAAGCTCCTTTCAGAAGCTATAGAGAGGAAATTCGGTGAGCGTATAGATTCAATGCAAAAAGTTCAAAAAATATGCGAAACGAGCATAGCTGAGGCCAATAAGATGGAATCTCAGTCATCGACTAACTTTCGTTGCCTACGGTTGTGTCTTTGTGCGAGCGTATAGTTGTGTTTAACTCTGATATTAGTGTACAAACCGCTACTTAAGCACATATTAATATTTGTTATTGTATATTTTTCTCATACACGTGTTTCCTACGTGAAAGTGAAAAGTAGTTAATTGTAATCGGGTAAAATGCCCCATGGGGCCCTTAATCTAGGGGACAATAGATTTGCCTCTCTGGCAAATAGTCCCAAAGCTAAAAAAAAAGCGTACAAACAAATCTTTAAACGATTTCCCGGAACTTCCAACCTCCTCAATCCCCTTTGAAAACCCCAAGTATGTAGTGATTTCGGCAGCAAATGATAAAAAACCATTAACGCAGTACTCATGCTTTGCAGTACATAGGTCGTTAAAAATTATCAGCAACGAAATTGAAAATATTTCAGAACTCCGAGACGGAAGTCTGTTGCTTCTTGTAAAGAACAAGACTGTCGCCAATAAGTTCATTGCAGCAAAAAATCTGCCGGGTTTATGTGAGATTAAATGCAAATTTCACGATAACCTAAACTACGTCAAGGGCACGATTTACGCCCCATGCTTAAGCACTATCCCCGATGAAGAAATTGTTAGAGAACTCGAATCCCAAGGTGTCGTAAGCATATATAAATTCACTAAGCTTATAGACGACAAACGCCAACCTTCCGGCGTAGTTTTACTGACTTTTGATTCCTACCACTTGCCCACGACAGTCGGGTCTACGTAACCGGAACGACCCAGATTTATATCTGGCCAAGGACTGTCACTCCAGCAACACTCCCCAAAAAGTCTTTGGGGAATTTGTATGCTGCTACAACAACAACAACGACAAACGCCAACCTTCTGGCGTAGTTTTACTGACTTTTGATTCCTACCACTTGCCGGAGTCGATCAATGTCTCCTGGTACAAAGTAAAAATCAGGGAGTATATCCCAAACCCGATGAGGTGTAAAAGTTGCCAGAAACTTGGTCACACGCAGAAACATTGCAAAAACAACCCCTCCTGTGTCAACTGCAACTTACCTCCCCACACGCCCGTCCAATGCGTGCGCACAAAGTGTGCAAATTGTGATGAAGAGCACCCCGCTAACTCAAACAAATGTACAAAGTTTTTGCAACAAAAAGAAATTTTAAAAATAAAAATACAAAGAAAATGCTCTATGAAACAAGCAAAAGACATATACAGCTCACAAATACCACGACCAATGATTTTTTCCTCATACTCTAATATTACGCAGAATAGACCTCCAGCAACCACATGTACTTCTCAAAATTCCATAACCCAATCAAAAACAAATAACACCACAGCACCAACAATATTACAAGAAACTAGCGAAACAACATCCTCCAACACAAATAAACCCACTACTTCAAGAAATGCAACTACCAACAACTATAGGTCCACAACCACCAGCAACAAAAGAAACATGACTCAGGTTCTCTCTAACCCCGTCTCCCCAATCTCACAACTTAGCCAAGACCTTTTGCGGAAAAGTGACTATTTTTTTCTATCTCACCTTAATAAAGGTGATTTAGATTCAAATTAAAAAAAGAAAAAATATATTAATTGCCATAATGGTGTTTAATATACTCCATTGGAACATAAATGGCTACTACAACAACTTTAATGAACTCCAATTATTAATTAACGAATACTCACCATCAGTCCTTTCGATACAAGAAACACACTTGCCCGTAAATAAGCACGGCACAACACCCAAAAACTACATTAGCTACTTTCACAATTTAAATCATAACCATACAGGCAAACAGGGCATTGCAGTTATGGTAAAAAAGGATACTTCGCAAAAACAAATACAAATTCAATCTCCTTTATCAACAATAGCCATCGAATTAGATGTAGGGTTCCGTTTCACTATAATCTCCATTTATATACCGCCACATCAAAACTTCAGTCTGAAAGAGTTGCAAGATATTATACGCAGTTTTAACACGCCTATAATCATTACAGGCGACTTAAATGCCTGGAGCCCATTCTGGGGTTCAAACTCCACGAATCAAAGAGGTAAAATTCTAGAAGACTTGATTATGTTCGAAGACCTGATAGTACTAAACGACAACGCACCCACTCATTTTTCAACGTTCAAAACTTTTACCAATGTAGATGTAGTTCTATGTTCCGCCAATCTGGCTCCAAGGCTTAACAGCTCAACATTGGGCCGCCTACATGGAAGTGACCACTTCCCTATCCTGACCAATCTCAGTACACCAAACACTAATTGTGGCAAACCGAAACCAAAATTTTTAATAAACAAAGCCGACTGGAAAAAATTTCAAACATTAACAGACAGCCTAATTTCAAAAACTCCACAAACCCGTAACATTAACAAAGAAGCCAAAAATATTGAGCGAACAATACGAACAGCCGCTCACTTTTCCATTCCCCAGACGCAACATAAAACACAAAAACATATTGTGCCGTACTGGTCCCCACACCTGTCCTTATTGAGAGAAATCAAATTTAAGTCATGGGAATCTTTCAAGAAAGATAGAACGGACTCTAACTTGCTTATCTATAAAAAGGCAAATGCACACTTCAAAAGATCTCTTAAGGAAGCCAAAAGAAAGTCCCTAGCGAAATTCACCACCTCAATAAATCCCAAAACAGACCCTAAACAAGTTTGGGCCAATATAAAAAGACTGACAGGGACTTACAATCCGCAATCAATTAAATTTATCAACAGCAATGATGGTCCCATCTACCCCGCAAAAGATATTGCAGATGTTTTCTGCGCTTCGTGGTCTGAATACTCTAAAGATTCGAATTTCCACAGTGAATTTATCCAGGAAAAATATACTACTTTGGCGAAAGTCTATAAAAACACCAACCTCTCTGCAAGCGCGGAAGGATTGGAGAACCCTATTTCCACATTCGAATTTGAAATGACAATCGGTTCTATGAAAGGTAAGACTCCTGGAAGGGACCGAATTTCTTACCCATTAATAAAAAATCTTTCTGGACAAACAAAAAACAGAGTCGTACACCTTTTTAACGAAATTTTAAACCAAGGAAACTACCCACAAAGTTGGAAGCATGCTATCGTTGTCCCCATACCTAAGCCACACCAGCGCCATACAACCGTTTCAGGCTTCAGGCCCATCTCTCTACTGTCCTGCCTGAGTAAAACCTTAGAGAAAATAGTAGCAAAGCGCTTAATGTGGTACGCGATGACAAACGGTTTAATATGCACCAATCAGTTTGCCTTTAAGGAAGGACAAAATACTTTGGATGCTCTACTTCTATTTGAAAACTTTACAAGAAGAGGTCTAGCTACTAAAAACCATATTTCAGTGCTTATTCTCGATTTCGAGAAAGCATATGATCGAATTGGAATTCATGTTGTTTTAAAAAAGTTATCAGACTGGAAAATAGGCACTAGGATCTACAATTTTGTAAAGTCGTTCTTAAGCAATCGCACTTTTTGCGTCAAAATCAACAACAAATATGCAAAAACCAGAAAGCTATTCAACGGCATCCCACAAGGATCGCCTCTGTCCGTAATATTATTTATCATTGCGTTTGATGATATTAATAAAATATTCTTAAGCCAAAAATCTATTTCTCACATTACTTACGCGGATGATGTATTGTTATTCACGAAATGCAAAGATTTGACGACTGCTCACATTAGTTTTGTAAAAATGTTAAGTGATATTTCGAAATGGTCCAATATCTCTGGAGCTAACATATCCATCACAAAATGTAAAACTATGCATATTTGCAATAAACAAAGATGCACGTCACCAAATCTTACATTTAATTCTCAGACAATTGATAGTTGTAACAGCTTACGTGTATTAGGTATAATATTCGATAAGAAACTTCATTTTAGAGAGCATTGTACATACGTTAAGAAAGAGTTAATTACACGTTTAAATGTAATAAAATATCTTTCCACTAAATACTGTATGGTCCACACCGTTACATTGGTAAATATCGTGAGGGCTTTGATTTTGTCAAAAATAGACTACGGGTTGGTTATTTATGGACACTGTGCGAAACGCAATTTGAAACTTATAACCCCAGCCTACCACACTGCCGCAAGAAGGAGCCTACGCGCATTCCCAACGTCGCCAACTAAATGCATTTTGATGGAAGCAGGACTACCGTCCATTGATGAAAGAGTCCATTTCAACACAAGCAGGATTATCACAAAAATTCTATCTAGCTGCAACACCCTTCTGCAAGATGCGGTCAAAAACGCTGTGACAAGGAAAAGGGAAAGTAGAAACCAAAAATCTGCGGTGGAAAGAGTTGTAGAGGCTGCAAGGACACTGGAAATTCCCATCTCTCTAACTAAAACCAAATTCCATCGACCTCCACCCTGGCAATGTTTCGAACCGATCATGGTACTCAATATGGCTAAATACTCAAAAGTAAATACAGCACCTACAGCTTTTCGGAAAATCTTCCTCGAACTCACCACCCCTTTTAGAGAGATGCAATGGAAACTCTTATATACTGACGGGTCAAAGAATCCCTCGGCAACTGCCTATGCTGTTGTCGACGAATACCAGAACACAATTGCCGCGGGTCTCCTACACCCATTCTGTTCGGCATATACAGCTGAGGTAGTAGCGATTTACGAGGCTGTTAAATTTGCAATCCAATCGAGAGATAAACATGTCATTGTAACCGATAGTCTGTCAACGATGAAATCTCTTTCAAATGACAAAAATAATAATCATTTAATGATTGCCATTAAAAATATGCTCATGGAAAATAAAAACAGAATAAAGATTATGTGGAGCCCTAGTCACGTCGGAATTGACGGCAATGAGACTGCAGATCGTAGAGCGAAACTTGCATCAGAACAACCCCTAGTGACATCAAAATGGATGTTAAAACAAGACATTTATAGGCACATAAGCTCAGTAATGTTCTTAAAAAACAGAACGAGTGGAAAAACATTCGTCATCACTACTCGGATATCAATATAGGAAGCAAAAGCCCCAACCTTCCCCTCGATGTTAGTTGTAGCGAATTAAAGTCATTCATTCGCCTCAGAATCGGACATACAGTCATCTCCCACAGCCACATTCTCACGGGAGCTCCACCACCTCTATGCTCCTATTGCGGTTCTAACCACCTCACCGTCTGCCACTTGTTAGATAGTTGCCCAAACTTCACCGCTACAAGAACGGCACTTTTTGACAATATCAAACCTTCTAGTCTACTAAGGAAAACTGAGTCCGATAAAATAAAATTAGTTAATGAGTTTCTGAAAATTACTGACTTAAAAAAATTTATATAAAGTAAATTCGATATTAACTATAATCATAAGTATATATGTACCCTAAATCGCACTATCCTTAATCTAAACCCATATACTTAGTATAAGAGAGCCGAAGGCCTTGGATGCTAGTGCTCCCATTTTGTGTAAACAAGTGATTCATCACTTGCTTTCAATTAAATAATAATAATAATAATA